>NC_083334.1:24309459-24615228 GCF_963455315.2 Globicephala melas | reverse complement strand
ATGTTGAAAACAGTGAATCCATAGCTATATTAAAGAATGATGATTCTCTGACATAAATTGTAGCAATGTTTTCTTAGGTCAGTCTTCCAAAGCAATAGAAATAAAAACAAAAATAAACAAATGGGACCTAATCAAACTCACAAGCTTTGGGACTTCCCTGGTGATGCAGTGGTTAAGAATCCGCCTGCCAATGCAGGGGACACAGGTTTGAGCCCTGGTCCGGGAAGATCCCACATGCTGCGGAGCAACTAAGCCCGTATGCCACAACTACTGAGCCTGCGCTCTAGATCCCGGGAGCCACAACTACTGAGTCCGCGTGCCACAACTACTGAAGCCCACACCCCTAGCAACAAGAGAACAAGAGAAGCCACCGCAATGAGAAGCCCATGCACCGCAACAAAGAGTAGCCCCCGCTTGCCGCAACTAGAGAAAGCCTGCACGCAGCAACAAAGACCCAATGCAGCCAAAAATAAATAAATTAATAATAAAAAAAAAACCTTACAGGGTTTTGCATGGCAAAGGAAACCATAACCAAAATGAAACGACAACCTACAGAATGGGAGAACATATTTGCAAACGATGTGACCGACCAGGGCTTAATTTCCAAAATACACAAACAGCTCATACAACTCAAAAACAAAAACCAAACAACCTAATCGAAACATGAGCAGAAGACCTAAATAGACATTTCTCCGAAGAAGACATACAGACGGCCAATAGGTACATGAAAAGATGCTCAACATCACTAATTATTAGAGAAATGCAAATCAAACTACAATGAGGTACCACCTCACACCGGTCAGAATGGCCATCATTGAAAAGCCTACAATAACAAATGCTGGAGAATGTGTGGAGAAAAGGGAACCCTCCTGTGCTGCTGGTGGGAATGTAAGTTAGTGCAGCCACTGTGGAAAATAGTATGGAGGTTCCTCAAAAAAACTAAAAATAGAATGGCATATATTCAGACAAAAGTATACTTCAAAAAGATACATGCACCCCTATGTTCACAGCAACACTATTCACAATTGCCAAGACATGGAAACAACCTAAATGTCCATCAACGGGCAAATGGATAAAGACAATGTGGTACATACATACAATGGAATACTACTCAGCTATGAAAAAGAATGAAATAATGTCATTTGCAGCAACATGGATGGACCTAGAGATTATCAGACTAAGTGAAGTAAGTCAGAAAGAGAAAGACGAATACCATATGATATCACTTACATGTGGAATCTAAAATATGACAAAATGAACGTATCTACAAAACAGAAACAGACTCAGACATAGAGAACAGACTTGTGGTTGCCAAGTGGGGGTAGAGGGATGGACTTGGAATTTGGGATTAGCAGATGCAAACTATTACATATAGAATGGATAAACAACAAGGTCCTACTGTACAGCACATAGAACTATGTTCAATATCCCGAGATAAATCATAATGGAAAAGAGTTTAAAAAGAATGTAGATATATGTATAACTGAATCACTATGCCACACAGCAGAAATGAACACAACACTGTGAATCAACTATACTTCAATAAAAAAGTGAAATAAAATATAAGAATGCTGAAATTAAAAAACAGATCTGAAAGCAAGTATATAAGTAAAAAGAATCCTAGACTTTTTTTCCTTTTTAAATATTGTGGTTGGTGCTAGAAGCCATTTAGAGCAGGTGTTTTATGAAAAAATAAATATTTTTATTTGGTGGGGGTGAGAAAGAAGATAAACATCTTGTGAACATGTTAGGGCTGGGATGACAACTAAAGTATCGGGTGGGGGACAAACACTTGGTTGGAATTCTCAAGTAAGAGCCTCTGAAATTGGGGTAAAAATACATAATTCTTTCACTATAGACCTAGTATTATATCCCTTTTGGCAAAGTCATTCCAGATTGGGAAATAATCAAATCTTTTTCATGCTCTTCACTAAGTTCTCTTTCAATGGATATTATTTCTTTTTTGATACCTCAAAATATGTGTTGGAATGTCAGGTTATTTTAAGGGTATTGCATATTTTGTGAACTAAGATTTTTAGAAATTTTACTTTCCTATGAAAGGTTTTAGTGTCCTTTTCCCCAAAAAATATATATTCACTTTCAATCTCTGGTTGTCTAATTAAGAATGAAGCTTTAAAGCAACATGTTTGTGGGAGCCCTGGGAACAAGCAGACTCATTAGATCAAGGTCATGGTCCTCCAAAGAGGCTCCCCTGTCACTGTAGTCTTGCCCTGAGTCTCACCTTTGCCTACTGGTTCTCCTCGTTCTGGCTTTGCACAGCCCCAGCCGCCCCTCATCTCTGATTTCTCCTTTTCCACGTTATCACCTCTGAATGTTTGACAACTGAATTGAGATCTCAGCCCCTCTTCTCCCCGCCCCCTTTGAGCTCTTCTTTTATATCGCCCTTTATTAGCTGTGGTGAATCACCTCCAGCCCTGGAGCTGACTTTGGGTGCTGCTCCGATCTCATCTTAGTTAGTCCCATGTTGGTACTGACAATTCACTCCGACCTGGGAAATGGTATGGCAGTGTAAGCCTAACCAAGCCAGACAGCAATGAGGATATGTGTGGTTGCCTATTAGCTAAAATCTAAATCTAAGTTAAATCTTATTTTAGCCCTTTGACCATAATTTGGATGAGAAAAGGTAAAAATGCAAAAAATGTAAATAAATGTAAAAACATACATGTAAAAATGTAAAACAGTGTCAACACACAGCTCCCTTTACATTATTTCAGAAACGCCCTCTCTTCCCCCATACCTTGGTACCACGATCACTGTCTATAACTGAAAGTACTGTTTTATTAGCATTTAGAAACTGTAGGAACCACATACACCATCTGATGGAATTATTCCTTCATTTGACAAAAGAGGAAACTGATGTGAACTGCTTTATCTACATCATGAAAAAGTTGTTTAAATTTTTTAATTAAAAAAAGTTGTTTAAATTTAATTTTGGTCATAATAACGATCGTGGTGGTAGTGGTGGTGATAGATGTAGAGCCTGGTGGAATTAACGGAAAGATCCCCGAGCTAAGAGAACCTGAGTCTTGATTCTGCTTCCCTTTCTCCCCCTTGTGTTACTGGCTACAAGTCAGTTGTCTCCAACCTCAGGTAGCTGCAGGTGGTAAAAGGAAGGTGTGTGCTCCGAGGAACGCTCAAGTTTCTTTCCTTCTGAAGTTCTAATGTCCCTGATGATAAAGTTCATGGTTACACAAATACTCTTAGAGTACGACTGCTTAAATTTTAGTCCATGACCATGAGTCAATATATTTCTAGCCATATGTAATTTATCAATATTTGAAGCCAAAATAAAAGTTAATAATAACTAGCATTTGCATAATAGTTTATCGTTTCCTGAGCACTTATACAGCTTTTCTCATTTACTTCTTATCTGTGTAAGGTAGGATTTGATCCCCATTCCACAGATGAGGAAACAGGTTCAAAAGGTTAAGCAGCTGGACTTTCCCTGGGTCTTAGAGCCTTTAGGAGGCAGAGTCCAGGCGTGAACCTGCTGTTGCTATATGTATGCTCTTGTCCCTATCTAAGAGCTTCCTCATCATTGTCATAAAGAGACTGACAAATGTGACCATGAAAAAAAAAATAATAAGGGATTCCCTGGTGGTGCAGTAGTTGGGAGTCCGCCTGCCGATGCAGGGGACACGGGTTCGTGCCCCGGTCCGGGAAGATCCCACATGCCGCGGAGAGGCTGGGCCCGTGAGCCATGGCCGCTGGGCCTGCGCGTCCGGAGCCTGTGCTCCGCAACGGGAGAGGCCACAACAGTGACAGGCCCGCGTACCACACACACACACACACACACACACACACACACACAATAATAATAATAAAAGAGTTCTGCTACACAAGATACATTGTAAGACCAGGTCAAAAGATAAATGAGAAACTTGATTACTTGGAATAGATATGACAGTAAACATATTATTTCCTTTACTCCCCCCAAAGCGTTATCAAAACATAACTCTCTCCCTCTCTCCCTCCCTCCCTCCCTCTCTTCCTTTCTTTCCTATTTCTGACCTCACCAAAGGCAGTGGGCCCCTCCCATTTCTAGATGTAGTGGCTATAATCACTTAAGCCTAATTTTATGGGGTTTTGTGCCATTCTGCTTCTGCTACTCTTATACTTAACCTCACCTCTATCTCATTGCATCTGCTCGTCACACACAGTACCATTGCTGAAAGGAGGATAACTCTGTGTTTCCATTGCTACAGAGGTTTTCAGTGTGAATTCAAAGTGACACATGAAGTCTCTTGTCCTAGGGGAAAAAAATCTGGCCTTTTTTTCCCTTTGAAAAAAATAAGGCTTTAAATATTCGAGTTGGTATTACTAGTAGCTTTATTACTGCTGTTGCACAGAAGGGAACAAAATACTCATGTTTAAGGTGTAAATGTTGCATGTTCAGTCAGCACAAAACCTCTTTTAAGCACGTTAATTCTTTCTGTCTACTAAGTGTGGGTAACACTAAAGGGTCAGGAGGGCATTCTTTATAGGGATATATATATATACATATTTATATATATACAAACATGCCGTTGCCGAGAGCCTGATGTAAAATACATCGTCACTTTCCAGCGATCATACTGTTGTCATGAAGAATGAATAAACCAGAGGTGAAGCCTGCTGTATGCAACTTAAAGAAGTCTATGGCTGCAAAATGTCTTTTGCCTCCCTCCATACACAAACACACACACGCACACGCCCCATTTCACACCCAGAAATAAACATTTTGATAGGGACCCAGCACCTGATTTCATGACAATTTAGGGACCAAAATAGGCAGCATGTGGGAGGTGGTATAGCTGAGTAAAAAGAAACTTGAAGTAGGCTTCAAGAAAGCTGGGTTCCAGTCCTCCTGAAGCTACTCTCTGTTTGGTATTAAGTGAGTCATTCCAGTCTTTGGATCAACGTTGTCTAATTTAGAGAACTAGCCAGTTAAATTTGATGATTTCTAAATTTCCTTCCAGATTTAAGGTTCCAGGAATTGAAGAGAAGAGTTCGAAACGGCATCTGTGCTCAGGTAGTCCATTCGCTATATCCGGACTGCCTTTCAACCAGTTACGAGAGTTTGAAAAGCTAACCTCCAGCAGTGTTTACAATTACAGTCCACTTTTTCAGACCTGGTACAGGATGTATTATTTATCTGTCAACAGATACTTATTGCAGGTTCATTAACCCATTAAATGCACGTCCCAGGTGGAAGACCTGAAAATGAGGAAAACTGTCTCCGACCTTCAGGAGCTTTCACTCTGTTGAGACAGACTAGAGGCACATATTAGAGTAAAAGGCACTGCAAAGTGCTATCAAGAGGGATCACAGAGGGCCATTGGTTTTCAGATGAGGTGAGCCTGAACTCTCCCTGGAAACAAAACCTGCTAGCAGAACTGGCATATGAGCAGGCGCTTGAAGGATGGGTAGGATATGGCTCTACAGAGTAGAGTAGGAATAAGGAATATGGCCACCATCAAGTCAGTGGGAACATCCCATTTGACTTTAGCTAAGTCTTGGTCACCAAACTGGTCTCATTAAAACTCTAGTAACATGCAACGACATAGATGAACGTGGAGGTCATAGGCGAAGTGAACTAAGCCAGTCACAGGAGGACAAATACTGTAGAATTCTACTTACGTGAGGTATCTACAAGAATCAAACTCATAGAGGCAGAGAGTAGAATGGCGGTTGCCAGAGGCTGGAGAGAGGGGAAAACGGGGAATTGCTATTCAATGGGTAAAAATTTCAGTTACGCAAGATGAATAACTCCTGGAGATCCACTGTACAACATCCTGTGACAGTTAACAGTACTGTACACATAAAATTTCATTAAAAGTATAAAAATTTTGCCACCAAAAAAAACTTTTAGGAAGATTATTGTTCATAAGTCTATTTTACTTTGATCTAGTTAGTTTGACTAAGTGACATTTACAGCACTACTTATAAAATAATCAATAACATATTTTAAATATATACAATTACATTAGTCAATTATTTACTATCACTCCTCAATAACGTAAAGAAAACAAATAACTTATGAATTCTTTTCCTTTGCCTGCACGACCCTAAGCACTTTCCAAATTATGTTTTCTTCAACTTACCTTTGCTTAAGATGCAGGAATTGTGATCTTTGGAAAATGTGGACTAAAGCAAATAAATAGGAAAAAATATATTGGCAACATAACATCTGTTATTACAAAACACAGATCTACTCACACGAGTATATTATACTGGTCCAACAGAAAGTGTGCTCCATACAAACTGAGATGACCAATATTTATAATTGACATTCACATTCACAGAGGTTACTAAATTGCTCAGTATTCTCCACCAAATTCAAAGAAACCCTAATGGAAAATTTCTAAGTATGGAACTACGAAGCCTATTTAAATGTAGGGACACCCTCGGAAACACCTTGCCTTGCCTTTTTCGGCAAAATAGTCTGAATTATTTAGGTGATGTGATTCGTGTGGGTCAAAAATATATGTACATTTTAAATTGGGCTAAGAAAATCCTTTCTTTTTCTTTCTATAATGTCCCCTACAAAATGTCATAGGCATACCATGTCACATGGTTTAAATTGCTGAAACAAAATATCCCTTAATGAAATGCCCATTTACAAGAGAATTCCAACATACCTAGCATTAAGATAAAGTTACAAGAACATCCTTTCTACTCTATCTGTAATTTGTCTCTCAAATGCCATTTAATCTTTCTGTGCTGTATGAGGACTTCACAGAATCCCTAATCTCAACTGCATTTAGTTGCACTGGAGGTATATGTAACTAGGGAGACACGACCATTTGTAGAATAAAGGGTTTGGGGATAATGAGGGATAAATTCTCCAGTGAACACTTAGTCTGAAAGTTACTATCTTCACACCTAGAACCAGCAAAATCTAGAAAACCCTTTCACAGAAATCACAGTTTAGAAGAAGGTAATTAGAAGCATTTTTTTCTGAAAGCATAACACGACAACATTCATGTTAGAGAAGAGCTGTAGCTCCTGAATTTCTAGCATTTCTATCAAATAGTGCAATTAAATTTTAAAACAAATTCAGCAACAGCATCACAACTGAAAAAATCTCTCCAGCACAAGGCAGAAATTTTCTGTCTGTTAAGACAAGTATTACAAAAGATACTGAGAATTCTCTACGATTAGCATAGAGGAAATGACCAACAAAACGTATGACAGGTGAAACATACAGTGGAAAGGATCACATGAACTAGTGAACATAAATTTTCAATGCCAGCAAATCACTTATGTCAAAAGCAAAGGACTTAAGGCAATGATTCCAGAGATATTTCCTTCCCTTCTTTGGGTTTTACCAAAAGGTTAGTGACCAAGGGGTTTGCTGCTAACTTTGGAGCAGCCCTGTAATTACGTGCATAATTGTGTAGTTGTGCATAACTGTGTAGTTGTTGTTTTAATGTATTTACACAGGAAAGATCACTGGATAGTGAACTACATGTAGTTCATTACTTAGTCTGGGATTAACTCATCTCCATGAATTCTTTCATGTTTCAGTACAGTTTTGAATTAAAGGTGCTCCTTCAAATAAACAGTACTCTTTATAGAAGAATAGCCAACAACCCCTCTCCTGACCTTGGCTTTGCACTCAGAGGGCTCCTTAGCCTAGCAGTCTAGATCCTCATTTCTGATCTCTCGTCGAAGGGGTGCTGCAACCCTTCCACCAGCCAACCAGCCATATTCCAGCTTGGTCCGTTGAAGCCCTTTGAAGACTCCAGCTTAACTACTATTTTCACTTAGAATTACTGAGAAGAGAATGTTTTCTACAACTGGTACAAATAAACTTCACAGATTTGACTTTTGGTGGGTCTTGCCTATTCGAAAGTTTCAAGGAAAAACTTCTTGAAGTAGCAAGTGGTATCTCTTAAGATTTTTTTGGAAACTCAATTAGACCAGCATTTGTATGCAAAATCATACTTTAAATAAACCATTGGAAGATATGCATACACCCCTAGCTGTATAGAGCCGGCTCAAGCTGTAATTTACACATTAATATTCACAATCTAACCCAGCTACTTCAAGCCACTGACAACCACCTTTGCTTCTTTATTTATAGAATTTTCCTGGAAAGGATCAGCATTTGCTGGGAAACTAAATGACTATGTTCTAATTGTGTTTCTGAGACCTCATTTCAAGATCTCAGAAAAGCCTCCAAAAAAACTCTGTGAGAAGATATTTCCATAAGTGAACTCATAATAAACGCCTTTTAATACGGGTGATGGGTCTAAAAATAGTTATCTCATGGAAGTAACAGACCGTTACAGTATAAACCCTGAGCACCCGTGCCATTTTTAGTTTCTATAAGGGTAATGGGAATAATGACACTAAATTTGTCAACATTTCACATGGGTCATGATTTAGAATGTCATTTCTTTCTGGTACTGTCTCTGTGTTAAAGGGTAATACGAAAACCCCAGAAGAGGGATGCAAGGAAAGAACGTAATTATTTTGTTCCATTTCAACACTGATGTCCTTGGGTAATTCCATGCCTCAGTTTCTCTCTACCACTTTGAAAACTGGTCAGTCATCTTACTGGGGGAAATCTCCTTCTCAAGTTGCTGGGGTGTTTGTAAATGTTACTATTGTGTGCTGCATGAGAAGGGTCTAATCTAAATATCCAATTAAACTATATGTGGCTCTCTTTAAAAAAACACACAGATACTGTATCATGTGACATGATATAAAATTTAATGTTTTCAAATTGTGCCCCCACCCTTGTTTTGTAACTGACCTGTATCTACTGTAAAATGTAGAACAAACTAGATCCACTTCCAACTGTGCAGATGGCTCATTGTCCAGCTGTCTTAAAGACAGTAGTGAGTCTAAGTGTGGTGTTAGGAAGGTGCAAATCATCTGGGAACTTGAAAACTAACCTACAGCCAAATCTTTCTGTTCATGGTCCAAATCTCCCATTGGGAGATAAGACTGGGATCTGAGATAAGGTTTACCACATTATTCCAGAGATAATCCAACATTCATTTCATTTACTGCATTGATAGAGTGCACAGGGGTGCGCCTCCATGCGGCGCGCACAAAATCTCCAATCTTTGTCTCTTAAATTTGTAACAGAAGTAGAGTTTCGAGCCTAACCCAGGATAGTTGGCTTGAACCCTTTTTTTCCCTCCATTTTCCTTCCCCTTTTAATGAAGTACTGAAAATACTGTTTTAAACATACTTTTGGTAAAAATTTTTCTGTAAATATACTTTCAAAAACAATATTTTCTGTATTTCATTAAAAGGGGAAGAACATTGCTTCTGGAATTTTGTATTTCCTATCTCCTACCCATCATCTGGTAGCATTAATTCAGCTTTGTGTGCACGTATGTATTTTTTAAAGTCCTCATAAATACACAAAATACCAAGGTTGGCCTTTTCACACAGCTGTTGTTTGGAGTCTGTTGGGTTTGACGGTGTTAATGATGTAGGCATACTCTTGGCTATGCCCACGTCTCCAGCTGGAAAACAGATTTATGTAATTTGTGTTACCTTTGTTGACAGGGAGGTCAGCAGTCTGAACAATTGTATTTATTTATTCACTTGCCCTTTATTTGGTTTTTGGTGGGGGAGGAACTGGGGATAGGGTGATGTTGACATATATATTTATCAATACGTATAGTGACTAGAGCATGTTGTTTGAATTTTAAAAAACTGAAATATATTTGCATGTGACAGTTCAACATATATCTTAAATATGCAATGTGACTATATACATAGAACAACTGTGAAATTTGGGAAAACTGATTCGTGGAGAAACTGTTTTCAAATCAGATCTTACAGCAGGTTCTAGAAGAGGGGGTCAGAATGCACGGGTGTGTGGTCAGGCAGCTGCGATGCTCTTGAAGGAGGACTAAAAACAGGAAAAACATATTTGGCATGTAGTTTTCTGCCACCCCACACTCCTCCTACTTGAACCTCAAGTCCTAAAGGTATACTCTAGGGTGGTTGTTTAGTTTCTTGGTGTTTTGATGGTAAGACATAAGAATAACAACACCGTGTTGAAAAACATCATCTAGATGTGAAGGCAGAGGGTGCCCTCAGGTTCATCTCTGCTTATGCATGGTCTTTGTTGACAAGTTAAAACTAGTTTGGGGGAATATTCACCAGGATTTTTATTACATTATGAGTCTCATTAATGGCATCCATCTTCTCACTTCAAGAGAGATTCCTTATGCCAGCAACACCAGGCCCTTGGTCAGAGCCAAAGCCAGACCTGACTCACTAAAGTAGAAGGGGCATCCTGGGATTCCACTTCAGATTCCATTAGAGTGTCTACATTCCTCAGGTAGAAGTAGTATGCTACGAAGAATCAGAGCCTCCTGGGCAAAAGACATTAAGCCACAGTTACGAACATCTTTCTTCTTTCCCAAGTGGCATGCCACATCCCCAAGGACATCAACATTTACCAAAGCTCTACCTGCTTACTGGACTCCGGTATCCAAGGAAGATGGCCTGGTTGTATCTGACCATAAGCTTAGCTCTCCCAAGATTTCAGTAAACATATTTCTACTGGAGGAAAAGGGGTGGAGTCTAATTTTCCAAAAAGCATCTTATGACTTACCTACTGTATTTCAGAACGGTTCTTTCATGTTAGAACAAGCCTGTCTTCTACCAGTCTCAACTGTTTACTTCTATCTCTAGCAAACTGATGTAGGTATCCCCTTGCCTAGCTTTCAGGATGTTTGGACTCAAGTTAGCTGCCCTTCAATCCTTGTTTTGTGCCCCAGCTCTCATCCTATTCTCTCATGGCAGGTAGCATTAAAGGTTAGATGTGGAGGATGGTAAAATAAATGAAAGGGAAATTCCCTCTTCCTCCCTCCAAAGGTCTTTGCCAATAGGGATGGAAATAAAGAATCCCAAGCCTACCCCCATGTTATGGACCAAACTGTGTCTCCTCAAAATTCATATGTTGAAGTCCTAAGCTCTAGTTCCTTAGAATGTGACTGTAAGTATGGTTAGAATTTGATTAAGTACTGTATGGTTAAAGGAGATACGTATGGGTGCCAGGTTGACTAGAGATGGACTTGTGATGGTTAATTTTGTGTGTCCACCTGGCTGGGCTATGGTGCCTAGATATTTGATCGAACAGTGTTCTAAGTGTTTCATTGAGGGTGTTTTTGGATGAGATTTACATTTAAATTGGCAGACTCTGAGTAAAGCAGATTGCCCCTCTATAATGTGGGTGGGCCTCGTCTAGCTGGTTTAAGACCTGAACAGAACACAAGACTGATCTCCCCACACAAGAGGAATTCTGCCAGCAATGACCTTCATGCTTGAACTGCAATGTCGGCTCTTCCCTGGGTCTACAGCCTGCTGACCCACCCTGCAGGTTTTGGACTTGCCTGCCTCCATAATCACATGAGCTAATTCCTTAAAATAAATCTTTCTATATATGTAGACACACATCCTATTGAGTTCTGTTCCTCAGGAGAACCCTGACTAATACCCCCGCCATATCCCATCTGGGCACTCCTGTTCCTATGCTCTGAGTCTGGAAATGACACATGGCAACGTTTCAGCTGCACTAGGTTTTAAAGGATCTACTCTATGCAGATGGCTATGTTGAAAGTTCTGGGGATGGAGGGAGCCTTTCTTTTATGGATTACTTTTTACATATGTAATTGAAAAACTAAATCTATCCCAATGCACCACATTTTTATTGCTGTCACTATTCCTATAGGGCTTTCAACATCAGACTACTACTACCTGCGCTTAGGTGTAGTAATTGTGCTTCTAGAAAAGGCTGAGGAATAAATTAAGTGATGTGACTGTGTGACATCTTGGTCTGTCCCTTCAGCATTCTTTAAGAGGAGGGTGAAGGATGCTCCTTTTACATCTTTTTTCCTAGGAGCCTTTCCTTCAAATACCAGGACACCTGCATACATCCTCCACTGGTAGAATCCTAGAATCCACTGGTAGAATCCTAAAATCCACTGATAGAATCCTAAAATCAAATGTGAGACTAATAATCATGTTGAGAATTGAGAACTTCTTTTCTTCTCCTCCACCAAGACTGGACAAAAGGGGAGAGAAAATTTTCCTTTAAAAGCAGGCTAAGCAATTCAAGTTATGCTCTATATTCTGGAAGTTTTTAAGGACCTATTATAGACATTGCCAAGTGTGTTACTTTCTTATTTGGGTTTTTGTCTCCCTATGTTTTCTTCTCAACCCTGAATCTTGTCCTCTTTCCTGTAAATATTTTTTATGATACTGTTTATATTTCATTAAAACAAATATCCTATTTTTAGCCATGTATATTTGTATATAGGTTTGTATGCATGCAATATATAACTTCTCATATGTTGAAAAGTGTAGACACTGAAAATTATTTTAAGAATTACAAAAGATACATAATGAATCCTTGACATATTATTCCTACGTGCAGCATTTCCCTGGTATATTATTCAGATCACCTTGTCCCATGTGGGAATAAGCCCATGACCCTGAGGTTTTGCTACATTCATTTTGCAATTGAAGGGAAAAAAAATACTGTATATGCCAGTTAATTATCCCAGATGTAATCACCAGCTGCATTCTCTGCTCTGTTTATGAGCGTATTTTACTTCAGGTAAACACTGTAATTCTGGCAGAAAATTCTGCCTGATGAATACAAACCCTGCCATTATGTATTCATTTTTTTTTAAAGAACATTTACATGTATACAGGAAAGAATACTAAACTAGAGGAAAGGAAACTTGGATTCTGGTCTTGGCGCTGCCACCCTGATTCTAGGCAAGTTAATTAGTCTCAGTTTCCACATCTGTAAATTGGGATAATACAATTTACTTTACAGGGTGGCTGTGAAAGGTAAAAGGAATAGTTTATGTGAAATTTTGCAGTACTTGCACATAGCTTTTGCTCAGTTATTTACTGTTTAACCCATTCTCCTCTATAAAGAAAATAAGTACGGTATCTGCTTTATATTTTAAGTATACCATGAGGAAAAAATACAATGATAACGACAAATACTCTTAGGGGTACCTTAAAAGGGAAATGCAAATATAAATATGATCAGTCGCGTGTGTGTTTGTGTTTTGCTCTACATTCTGTGTTAAACCCATTCGTCTTAGTTCTTGTTGGACAGCACCCATCGGCATAACTGGTATTTCTAACTTCCTCCCATGTGCCCGTCCCAGCTTTTAAGCCCAGTTCAATTCAGCGTGAAAAACGTCAGCGGAAATGGTTCAGAAACGGTTGACAGAGGGTCACGTCATTGTTCGCGGTGGCAATGCATGAATAACTGCTAGTTAATATCTTAATTCTGATGACAGGATTCACATGCACAGGACAGTGCTAGCCAGCTGGAGAGAACCGTCAGCTGAACAGAGGGTGAGTCATTAATTCATTTTCTCAGGTCTGGGCAGTTCAAGTGCAATTCACAAAAGTAAAGGAGGTTCTGTCTGTCAGGAAAGTGGGCTGAGAAAAAGGAGCCATGGAGATTTCTTCCATGGATACTGAAAGAAGTTAATAAACAAAGCTCAGCAAGGTAAAACTGTTTGGAGAGATGTTCATTCATAAAACCAAGGTTTCGGTTTTTTCGGTCCAGTCACATTAACGCAGGCAGAGCTCAGGCTCAGCACTTTCTATAGGCACTTAGTACACTTAGGTACTACACTAGAACTATGTATATCCTCTTGGACTACTTATCGGTTGCTTGTTTTGGAGGACTTTTTTGGGGTGTGGGAGAGTGGTTTCTCTTTCATAAAAACGGAAAAGGACACCACCACTCAATATTATACTGTATGGTTAATTCAAATTGCTCTGGGAGGTGGGCTGTACTGACTTCTCAGTGACTTGAAAGAGCTCCAATACTGTTCTTCAGATGGAGCCAGAGAGAATTCAACCTCCAGTAGGAAGGAACTGGTTTTTACCCATAAGGCCTCTTATAGCCCTCCCCACGTGCCCCGCGTGCTGCTTCCCCTAATTTCAGACCAAACCGCTTACCATTTTCAGAGAGAAACCTGAGCACTTCGTGTCTGTATTAAGTTCCTAATATCAGAGGTTTCAAACTCAATGGAAACTTAATCTTTTTTTTTCCAGCTAATAGACTATTGTGATGCCTGGTTCTATAATTTTACTTATTTTACCAGCTTTAAAAAATTTTTTTCGGGGCAATACATGCTCAACGTAAAAATTTAGAAATGCTAAAAAGCACAAAGAAGAAAGTCAAAATAACCTATGATCATATGAATCACTTAATTAACCTATATTTATTGCATCTATTATATGTCAGTGGCTGTGGATACCAATGCAGGTTAACACCTGTGGTCTAGATTCAGAGACATAAGTAAGTGAATATTAATATTCATGCTTGCTGTGGTTAATCCTTTTTAAAGGGGGGTTAGTTAATCTTTCTTACTAAGTACAACCATAATGTGATATTATGAGAAGAATGTTGAAATAGATTCAGAAGCCCCGGGCTCTAGATTAAACTGTCTTACTGGTTGACCTAAGATAGAGCACCTAAGTTTTTAAAAACCCTTTAGTACCTTCTATATCTATAGAGTATATACATACATATATATATATTTATATGTAAAATATATATATCTACTTCCCATAACGTCCCTTTCTATATCTATATTCTATGAGTTTTACTATTAGTAACCAATATGCCCAGTTCTTTTCATTGGCAACTGTTCAAACGGGGCCCAGCATCATGTTTTTGTAAATTAGCCTTAGGATTTTCCGTCATAATAATTTGGCGTAAGATACGGATGAACTTACCATTCACTTGGATGTTCCTTAAAGTATTATCTACATGATTTAACTTTGTCCCAAACCTCTTCCAAACAAACTGAACAAAAACACTCAACTTGAACTACAATAACAATAATATTCCTGAGCTATCTCAGACCTTTTTTTTTTAGTACTTAACAATAAACTTCCGATCACTTAAGAGTACGAAACACATTTCAGTTTAAACACATGAACCGTGCACATGGGATGGATCACACAGACAAAACAAAACCAAAAGTGATAAATAAAATCAAAGCCTGACTAGAACTGCTCCATTTCTAATCAGTGCTTTGAACTCTGCAGGGCCCCGAATGTTTCCCTAAAACTGCATGGTTCATGAAAAGTCCAAGAACAGTAAATCACGCCAATTTGGATAATATTAATGGTAAACATCCCCTGATTCTATAAAGGAGTTCTTAAGTCATTTGGGAATCGAAGAACAGAGGAGAAAAAAGACATGAGAACAAGAAAGTATATGCTTCATTGCAGTGGGAAAGAAAGAGAAAACAGAAGACATAAAGTAACTTGCTGGAGGATTCTCTCCTGCAGTAACATCTGTACAGTACTCAAGTAATGCTATAGGCAGACCTACCAATTCGGAAACACAAGTCAGTGGATACTAATACTATGCTTGCGTGGTTAAAAATTTTTAAAAGAAGGGTTAATTTCATTTATTAAGTACAACCACAATGTGATATTATGAGAAGAATGCTGAAATAGTTTCGAAAGCCTTAGGTTCTAGATTAGATCCTGTTTTCCTGATATACGCCTGATTTATTCTTTTTATTATGGCATGAGCAGTAACTTCTTGGTCTGGTGATTATTTAATATGGTAAGTCATGGAGGAGTTTGGGGGCTTATATCTTTGGGGGTGAAAAGCTCCAGATAAATGTTCAAGGTTGTCTTTACAGAGTAGCTCTATGAGAGCTCTCATTTCAGTCAAGGGCTAACACTTACACAGAGCTTGTCCCAGCCCAGGTGATGTTCTAGTAAACCACACACAGTAACTCATTTAACTTACAACCATCATCCATGAGGCAGATCCTATCATCATCCCTATTTTGCATGAAGAGAATGAGGCAACTTGCCAAAAAGCACACAGCAGCAAGTAGTGGATCTGAGATTTGAATTTAGGCCATCTTAATCCAGAGGCCTTAATCCAGAGGCCTTAATCCAGAGGCCTTAATCCAGAGGCCTTAATCCAGAGGCCTTAATCCATAACTACTGTATGTCTTTCAAGTCGTTTTAAAATTAAACCTGTTCTACCTCTTGATTGTTCATAGGGATTGGAAGGAATAATCAATAATTTGTTCATCAATAATCAATAAGTTGTTCATAAATACCACCCAGTAATTAACAAATGTGGCTACAATGAAAGAAATCTACAACGTTCATTGTTCTCTCCACATGGCCATTTTCATCATGAATTCATAAGAGAGACACTGACTGGGAATGAAACGGCCTGAATTACTTTTAACGTCCTAATAAACAGAACAGAGGAAGGGAATGTGGCAAATCAATAAGCTGGATACTTAGAATTGCCAGACACGCCATTCCTGCGGACCCAGACCCACTTTCCTGTAAAGCTTCAGCAGCAAACTAAAGACTGGGAGGGCTACACAGTTCCATTTTCTGAACAGAAAGGAGAATCGAACACATTTCATGGGGCCACTTTGTTAAAACCATACCCTTTAGTCTGCAATTAAAATCTCATGGATTCTTTTTAAACCTATATTTAAATATGAGACTCAAGCTTCTACAATAATTATCAAGCTTGACTATCTGACTTCCCTACTCCCATCAGGTTCAAACAGTATAGGAACTGTCATGGGGAGCTGTTACAGCAATAAGAGGTGACAGCTGACTGCTGGAGAGAAGACAAGTAACACTCAAAAGTTGATGAGGAAGAGTCTGTGCTTTGGGATGAAGAACGCACGCCCACACTGACGACCCTGAGTAGACGTCACAGAAAATATTAAGTTCGAGTCATCATCCCATGCCTAGTATAATACCTCTTGGAAGAGTTACATTAGTAACTGTTTCATGAAATTTTGGTGGTTGCAGTTGAGAAGGTTAACTGCCTTAGTTAACTTTCTGGAAGATGTATTTGTCTAGTGATTTCTGTGCAATGTAGGACATTTTTTTTGTGAATAATATCTGATATCCAATAAGTCAACCAGCCCAATTCTGGATAAAGGACTATTCGCTCTAAATGTGCCTAACAATATTTAGAAGAACCTGACAAATGAGATTGGTGGGACATAAAAAGGAAAATACTTTTAATCTATGATTGCCTGCATAATGATAAAACTGCAAATGAAAAATTTTAATTTCAATTACCTGAATGTATTCCTTATAAAAAATAAACCAACTGTGTATTTGAAACACCTCAGTCATTCACTAAACTTTCAACATTTATGCTTACGTGCGGAATTGCATAGATGCAGCCTAAACGGCTGTTAGTAAATGCTTAGAAATGTTTTCCTGGCAGGGTAGTAATAGTTTTCTGTCTCATATTTCCATTCTGTAAAGTGAGGGTGGTGTTAGATACATCATCTGGCTGTCAGACACTCAGGCTTTAGAAAAGAGAGACACATAAACAGAGCAATTTGGTTATAATTCTACGATAAGAAATTGTGCCACTAAGAGCTGGGTGCCACTCTGCTTTTTAAGGATAAAGTCTACTACAGAGAAATCTGCCAGGACTTTTCCATTTTTATTCCCATTTTCTATTTTCTACATTTGAACTCAGTAATCCTTCGTATATTTTGGCAGAGCCTAAACTTTCTCCTCAATTCCAATTTCCCCCTTATTAACCTGAAATAAAATTCTATGAAGCTCTGCACAGAAAAATTACAGGATCAAATGGAAAGGCTGCATTAGCTATCTCCTGTCTCAAGCTTCTGCTTAATGTTCTAAAGACGAGATAGGGAGTGACTGGGAATACCCAAGGGGTAGGAAAACAAATTATTGGAATAGATGCCTGTGCCTCATAATGGGATATCTACAGAGATAGAAACCAGAACTTTCTATTAGCTACTTTCCCTATGTACTGACTTCCTAAAAATAACCTCAGGCTATCTCTTTGGCCAAATTCTTTCCCAAGACCTGATGTCAGACACTATATTTAGGAGAGTAGCAAGTAGGAAGATTTCATCTGTTCATTCAAAATTTCCCTTAACACAGCAACAGATGTTGGTAAGAAGAATTAACAAGGTCCAGAAAAACTTAAGCAAAAGACTTGAAACTGTAGTAACTGAAGCGGGCAGAGCTATGGAGAAGTTGTAGCCATTAGCGTCATCACGGAACTGGTTTGTTTTTCAGAAACTAACACCATCAATTTTTGAAAACATTCACTTGTTTGCCATTAAGCAGGCTGGGCCGGAAGAAATGTAAATTTGAACTTTCGAAGCACCTTAGATCAAGCTAGCAGTACCCATATAGACCTGCCATCACCTAACTGCCTTGGGATACGAAATTGAAAATAGCTGTTAATGTATTAGGGACTCACATTACAGGAATTGGATAATTGAATCACCCAAACTACCTCAGAGATCAGAGAGGTTAAGTAATGGTAAACAACATAACTTGGAAACAACAGAGCTGAGACTCAAACCCAGGTTTATTTGACTACAAAGCCCTGTGCTCAACCACAGCCTCAGATGTTTCCCCAAAACGCCCTTGCACCTGCTCAGGAATACTTTCTCACCTCACCTTTTTTCCAAGAAAAATAGGTGCTCCCCATACTTCCTCAAGTGTTTTAAACTTCCTAGTTAATGGTTTCTTCCCAGAAGGAAGGAACGTGGCTAATCTAGAAAGCAGATTCACGCAATTAACCGAGACGATAACACTTCACTGATAAGAGAGCCGGCCAGGACCAGGCTAAGTCAGGTAGACCTTACATATATAGTCTTCAACAAGAAAACTTGAGAGGATCCTGTCTAATGTTAAAAGTTCATTCACAAAATACTTCAAGTAATTTTAAATAATCAAATATCAATTAAACCCATAGAAAATATTTGCATGTTCCTGTTTTAAAGTAAAAACCCAACTGTGAGAAACATCTTGAACTGTGATAGAGTGCAACATGGAAAAAAGAACGCTGAAAGATCTGAGTTATCAAAGAAATTATATCTATCTCTCTATTGAAATTTTTTTGCTACCCCTTAGTAGCTATTGATTGCAGTTACTTTAATTATGGGGAAATACATGATGTATATTTTTCAGATGTCTCAAAAATTATTCTTTCTTTAAGTTTTACCAATGCACCTAAGTATTTAAAATAAAAATGTGTATTTCTTATTGTAAAAAAAAAAAAAGTTCATTCATATATAAACCGAGCGCTAATCTTTAGTACATGCATATCCTACCACTGTGCAGGTTTACAACTGACCAATGATATCATCTGGAATTATTTACTGCAAAAATATCAGCAAACTGTTTACTAAGTGCCTCCCACTGAGCCAAGCACTAGCAACTCAAAAGTGAACATGAAGGATAAAAATTTTACTGTCATGGTGGTCCACACATGAGATAAGACAAATAAATAACCAACATAAATCATAACGTGCTAAGAAGGAGGCTGAGACAGAGTGATGGGCTGATTCAGGTGAGGCTGAGAGTGGAAAATAAAGGACATGGTTCTGCAAAAGGGTAGAGAATAGACTCTCAGGCAGAGAGAACAGCAGGTGAAAGGCCTCTAGGTGGCACAGAGCTTGGTGTGCGCTGGCAACTGAGAACAGAGTGAAGCTGAGGGAAGGCGGGAGGAAGCAGGGTTTGATGAGTAATGTGGGAAAGTACTACAAGACAAAATGGGAGAGAATGAAAGAGGTCTGGTTATGATGTCAAGTTCAGATCTGAATGGTTAAGTGCAATAAGAATCCACTGAACACTTTTTTATTATTGAAATACGGCTGATTTACAATATTGTGTTAGTTTTAGGTATATGGTGTAGTAATTTGGGGGTTTCTTTTGCAGATTATATTCCATTATAGGTTATTACAAGATACTGGGCATAATTCCCTGAGCTATACAGTATATCCTTGTTGCTTATCTTTTTAACATCTTTATTCGACTATAATTGCTTTACAATGGTGTTATTTTCTGCTTTATAACAAAGTGAATCAGCTATATGTATACATATGTTCCCATATCTCCTGCCTCTTGTGTCTCCCTCCCACCCTCCCCATCCCATCCCTCTAGGTGGTCACAAAGCACCGAGCTGATCTCCCTGTGCTATGCAGCTGCTTCCCACTACCTATCTATTTTACATTTGGTAGAGTATATATGTCCATGCCACTCTCTCACTTCATCTCAGCTTACCCTTCCCCCTCCCGTGTCCTCAAGCCCATTCTCTACATCTGCGTCTTTATTCCTGTCCTGCCCCTAGGTTCTTCAGAAACTTTTTTGCTTTTTTTAGATTCCATATATATGTGTTAGCATGTGGTATTTGTTTTTCTCTTTCTCACTTACTTCATCCTGTGTGACAGACTCTAGGTCCATCCACCTAACTACAAATAACTCAATTTCATTTCTTTTTATGGCTGAGTAATATTCCATTGTATATATGTGCCACATCTTCTTTATCCTTTCATCTGTTGATGGACACTTAGGTTGCTTCCATGTCCTGGCTATTGTAAATAGAGCTGCAATGAACATGGTGGTACATGACTCTTTTTGAATTATGGTTTTCTCAGGGTATATGCCCAGTAGTGGGATTGCTGGGGCGTATGGTAGTTCTATTTTTAGTTTTTTAAGGAACCTCCATACTGTTCTCCATAGTGACTGTATCAATTTACATTCCCACCAACAGTGCAAGAGGATTCCCTTCTCTCCACACCCTCTCCATCATTTATTGTTTGTAGATTTTTTGGTGATGGCCATTGTGACTGGTGTGAGGTGATACCTCATTGTAGTTTGGATTTGCATTTTTCTGATGATTAGTGATGTTGAGCAGCTTCTGACTGGTCTGTTTATACTTTCTATTCTTCCTGGTTCAGTCTCAGAAGGTTGTGTTTTTCTAAGAATTTGTCCGTTTCTTCCAGGATGTCCATTTTATTGGCATATAGTTGCTTATAGTAATCTCTCATAATCCTTTGTATTTCTGCAATGTCACTCGTCACTTATCCTTTTTCATTTCTAATTCTACTGATTTGTCTTCTCCCTTTTTTTCTTGATGAGTCTGGCTAATGGTTTATCAATTTTATCTTCTCAAAGAACCAGCTTTTAGTTTTATTGATCTTTGCTATCATTTCCTTCATTTCTTTTTCATTTATTTCTGATCTGATCTTTATGATTTCTTTCCTTCTGCTAACTTTGGAGTGTTTTTATTCTTCTTTCTCTAATTGCTTTAGGTATAAGGTTAGGTTGTTTTTTTGAGATTTTTCTTGTTTCTTGAGGTGGGATTGTATTGCTACAAACTTCCCTCTTAGAACTGCTTTTGCTGCATCCCATAGGTTTTGGGTTGTCGTGTTTCCATTATCATTTGTTTCTACGTATTTTGTGATTTCCTCTTTCATTTCTTCAGTAATCTCTTGGTTATTTAGTAGTGTACTGTTTAGCCTCCATGTGTATTTTTTTTACAGACTTTTTCCTGTAATTGATATCTAGTCTCATAGCATTGTGGTCAGAAAAGATACTTGATACAATCTCAATTTTCTCAAGTTTACCAAGGCTTGACTTGTGACCCAAGATATGATCTATCCTGGAGAATGTTCCATGAGCACTTGAGAAGAAAGTGTATTCTGTTGTTTTTGGAAGGAATGTTCTATAAATATCACTTAAGTCCATCTTGTTTAATGCATCATTTAAAGTTTGTGTTTCCTTATTTATTTTCATTTTGGATGATCTATCCACTGGTGAAAGTAGGGTGTTAAAGTCCCCTACTATGATTGTGTTACTGCTGATTTCCCCTTTTACGGCTGTTAGCATTTGCCTTATGTATTGAGGTGCTCCTATGCTGGGTGCATAAATATTTATAATTGTTATATCTTCTACTTGGATTGACCCCTTGATCATTATGTAATGTCCTTCTTTGTCTCTTATAATAGTCTTTATTTTAAAGTCTATTTTGTCTGATATGAGAATTGCTACTCCAGCTTTCTTTTGATTTCCATTTGCATGGAATATCTTTTATCCATCCCCTCACTTTCAGTCTGTATGTGTCCCTAGGTCTGAAGTGGGTCTCTTGTAGACAGCATATATAAGGGTCTTGTTTTTGTATCCATTCAGCCAGTCCGTATCTTTTTGCTGGAGCATTTAATCCATTTACATTTAAGGTAGTTATCGATATGTATGTTCCTATTACCATTTTCTTAATTGTTTTGGCTTTTTTATTGTAGGTCTTTTCCTTCTCTTGTGTTTCCCGCCTAGAGAAGTTCCTTTAGCATTTGTTGTAAAGCTGGTTTGGTGGTGCTGAATTCTCTTAGCTTTTGCTTGTCTGTAAAGTTTTTAATTTCTCCATTGAATCTGAATGAGACCCTTGCTGGGTAGAGTAATCTTGGTTGTAGGTTTTTCCCTTTCATCACTTTAAACATGTCCTGCCACTCCCTTCTACCTTGCAGAGTTTCTGCTGAAAGATCAGCTGTTAACCTTATGGGGAGTCCCTTGTATGTTATGTGTTGCTTTTCCCTTGCTGCTTTTAATATTTTTTTCCTTTGTATTTAATTTTTGATAGTTTGATTAATATGTGTCTTGGCATGTTTCTCCTTGGATTTATCCTGTATGGGACTCTCTGTGCTTCCTGGACTTGATTGGCTATTTCCTTTCCTATATTAGGGAAGTCTCCAACTATAATCTCTTCAAATATTTTCTCGGTTCCTTTTTTTTTCTCTTCTTCATTCTGGGACCCCTATAATTCGAATGTTGGTGCATTTAATGTTGTCCCAGAGGTCTCTGAGACTGTCCTCAATTCTTTTCTTTTTTTTTTCCTTTACTCTGCTCTGTGGTAGTTATTTCCATTCTTTTATCTTCCAGGTCACTTATCCATTCTTCTGCCTCAGTTATTCTGCTATTGATTCCTTCTGAGAATTTTTAATTTCATATATTGTGTTGTTTATCATTGTTTGTTTGCTCTTTAGTTCTTCTAGGTCCTTGTTAAACGTTTCTTGTATTTTCTCCATTTTATTTCCAAAATTTTGGATCATCTTTACTATCATTACTCTGAATTCTTTTTCAGGTAGACTGCCTATTTACTCTTCATTTGTTTGGTGTGGTGGGTTTTTACCTTGCTCCTTCACTGCTGTGTGTTTCTCTGTCTTCTCATTTTGCTTAACTTACTGTGTTTGGGGGTCTCTTTTATGCAGGCTGCAAGTTCATAGTTCCCGTTGTTTTTGGTGTCTGCCCCCAGTGGCTGAGGTTGGTTCAGTGCATTGTGTAGGCTTCCTGGTGAAGGGGACTGGTGCCTGTGTTCTGGTGGATGAGGCTGATCTTGCCTTTCTTGTGAGCAGGACCGAGTCCACTGGTGTGTTTTGGGGTGTCTGCGAACTTAGTATGATTTTAGGTAGTCTCTGCTAATGGATGGGGTTGTGTTCCTGTCTTGCTAGTTGTTTGGCATAGGGTGTCCAGCACTGGAGCTTGCTGGTCACTGAGTGGAGCTGGGTCTTAGCGCTGAGATGGAGATCTCTGGGAGAGCTTTCGCCATTTGATATTACATGGAGCCGGGAGTTCTCTGTTGAACCAATGTCCTGAACTTGGCTCTCCCACCTCAGAGGCACAGTTCCTGACACCTGGCTGGAGCACCAAGACCCTGTCAGCCACATGGCTCAGAAGAAAAGTGGGAAAAAAAGAAAGAAAGAAAGAAAGAAAAAGTAATAACAATAAAATAAAAAATAATTAAAATAAAAAATAATTTTAATTTATTATAAAGAAAAAAGAAAAAAAAGAAAGAGAGCAACCAAACCAAAAAACAAATCCACCAATGATAACAAGTGCTAAAAACTACACCAAAAAAAACACAACAAAACAAAAAACAAAAATAATGGACAGACAGAACCCTAGGACAAATAGTAAAAGCAAAGCTATACAGACAAAATCATACAAAGAAGCATACACATACACACAAAAAGAGAAAAAGGAAAAAATATACGTATATAAAAAGCAAGAGAGCAACCAAATCAATAAACAAATCTACCAATGATAATAAACTCTAAATACTAAACTAAGATAAACATAAAACCAGAAACAAATTAGATGCAGACAGCAAACCCCAAGTGTACAGTTGCTCCCAAAGTCCACCTCCTCAATTTGGGATGAGTCGTTGTCTATTCAGGTATTCGACAGATGCAGGATACATCAAGTTGATTGTGGGGATTTAATCCACTGCTCCTGAGGCTGCTGGGAGAGGTTTCCCTTTCTCTTCTTTGTTTCCACAGCTCCTGGGGTTCAGCTTTGGATTTGGACCCGCCTCTGCGTGTAGGTCGCCTGGGGACGTCTGTTCTTCTCTCAGACAGGACGGGGTTAAAGGAGCAGCTATTTCAGGGGCTCTGGCTCACGCAGGCCGGGGGAGGGAGGGGTACGGATGCGGGGTGAGCCTGCGGCGGCAGAGGCCAGCATGACATTGCAGCAGTGTGAGACGCACCGCCATGTGTTCTCCTGGGGAAGTTGTCCCTGGATCACGGGCAGTGGTGGGCTGCACGGGCTCCCAGGAGGGGAGGTGTGAAGAGTGACCTGTGCTCGCACACAGGCTTCTTGGTGGCGGCAGCAGCAGACCTAGCGTCTCATGCCCATCTCTGGGGTCCGCGCTGATAGCCACGGCTCCTGCCCATCTCCGGAGCTTGTTTAGGCGGTGCTCTGAATCCCCTCTCCTCGCGCAACCCGAAACAATCGTCTCTTGCCTCTTTGGCAGCTCCAGACCTTTTCCTGGACTCCCTCCCGGCTAGCTGTGGCGCACTGGCCCCTGCAGGCTGTGTTCACGCCGCCGACCCCAGTCCTCTCCCTGTGCTCCGACTGAAGCCCGAGCCTCAGCTCCCAGCCCCGCCCGCCCCAGCGGGTGAGCAGACAAGCCTCTCGGTCTGGCGAGTGCCGGTCGGCACCGATCCTCTGTGCGGGAATCTTTCCGCACCCCTGTGGCTGCGCTCTCCTCCACGGCCCCGAAGCTTACCCCCTCCGCCACCCGCAGTCTCCGCCCGTGAAGGGGCTTCCTAGTGTGTGGAAACCTTTCCTCCTTCACAGCTCCCTCCCAGAAGTGCAGGTCCTGTCCCTATGCTTTTGTCTCTGTTTTTTCTTTTTTCTTTTTCCCTACCCAGGTACATGGGGAGTTTCTTGCCTTTTGGGAAGTCTGAGGTCTTCTGCCAGCCTTCAGTAGGTGTTCTGTAGGAGTTGTTCCACATGTAGATGTATTTCTGATGTATTTGTGGGGAGGAAGGTGATCTCCACGTCTTACTCCTCCACCATCTTGAAGGTCTCTCTACTTATCTGTTTTATACGTAGTAGTTTGTATCTGTTAATCCTAAACTCCTCACTGCTCCTCCCTCCCCCTCCCCTTTGGTAAACCATACATTTGTTTCTATGTCTGTGAATCTGTCTCTGTTTTTTATATAGATTCATTTGTATATTTTTTAGATTCCACCTCTAAGTGATACCATATGATCCAGCAATTCCATTCGTGGGTATAAATCCGGAAAAATGAAAATTCTTAATTTGATAAGATACATGCACCCCAATGTTCACAGCAGCACTGTTTACAATAACCAAGACATGTAAGCAACCCAAGTGGCACCAAGAGATGATTGCTTTACAAAGATGTGGTGTGTGTATGTGTGTGTGTATACACACACAAAATGGAATATTACTCAGCCATAAAAATGATATATTTCCATTTACAGCCACGTTGGTTGGACCTAGAGAGTATTATGCTCAGTGAAATAAGTCAGACAGAGAAAGACAAACAGCAAACACTTTTAAGCGAAGAATCCTCATGATCTAATATGTATTGTAAAAATATCACTCTGGCTGCTTCTCTTGCAGAGAATGTGTTATTTTAAAAGGTATGAGTGACGGCAGGGATGCTAGTTAAGGGCTATTGCCCTAGTGTAGATGAGAAATGAAGACAGCTTGGACTAGGGTGGTATATATGGGGACAGAAATAAATGAATGGATTTGAGATATATTTTGAAGTAGAAATAATAGAACTTGCTCACATGTTGGATACAGAAAGTAAAAGGAATGGAAGAATCAAAATTTGGATTGAGCTACGAGGGGGATAATAATGCCCTTTATGAGAAGGAAAAAGCAATAAAGTACTTTCTAATCCTTTTATGAGTCCAAATTTCAAGGTTAAAATAATTATGGTTACTGATTATCCTTATATGCTTAACAGACCCCTTAAGTTATTATTTCAATTAATCTAATAGTCAGTCTTGCAGAGCAGCGTTATAATGGTCATTTTATACAGGAGAAAATTGACATTCAAAAAAAACTACGTATCTTTTCCAAGGTATCAGTCTGGAGTGAGTAGAACACAGGTCTGTTTGGCTTGAAAATTGGATTCATCCCAATGCTGAAGTTCATGTCCATCTGGCTTTCAATTATAGCTCTATACATAGGTCCATATCTGACCTATAGTATTCTTAGTATGTATCTAATTCTTAAATAAACAAATGCGATTTCCACTAAGGCTTGATGCTTCTCCAAGATTCCCAAATACATTCCCTTCTAGCTGACATCTTAAGTACTGCTACTTTTAGGGCTGACCTTTAAACTGCTGCCCCTCCGAGAGCTCTCTATCACTGATGGACTGCTTTAGTTATATTTCTCTCTCTACACCCTTCCTAGAGAAAGACGTGTGGGCACACTACACTGCCAAGACTTGGGAGGGGCCATAAGAGTGTCAACTAGGACACAGGTCCTCAAGACCAATGCAAGACTATCTAGAAAAGACATTCTCAGATGCAGGATCCCCTGGACGGCTTGGGCACTGCCTTCACCTCTGCCAACTCCTCCAAGTCCAAGGTCTCTGGACCCTTGCGTTTTGGGGGATCATCCTTACTCTACTGCACACTCCCCCAGGGAGGGTCCACTTTGCTGTCAGGGCTTAGGCTACCCTGATAGACCAATTAGAGCATCCTTCCTCTGCAAGGAAGTCTCCCAGCTGCACAGCACTCCAGCCACAGTCTCCATTTCTGACACCCACTTCATCAATCAGTGTTAGCAAGTTCTAGTTAAGGCAACACTTGTCAAGACAGAAGCTCTTTCTGCACCTTGTCTCCAGTCAGATGACAGAAACAAAGGCTTAAGTCTCGATCTCAAGCAGATTCTGTGCTGCTGTACTTCACCTGAGCTGTAACACCGGCTTCCTGAAAGAAAACCCTGCTCGGGACTTTCCTGGTGGTCCAGTGGTTAAGACTCCACACTCCCACTGCAGGGGTCATGGGTCTGATCCCTGGTCGGGGAACTAAGATCCCATACGCCACACCACATGGCCAAAAATAAAATAAAATAAAAATAAAAACCCCTACTCAAGGAGATCCACTATGACCAGAAAAGCATGCTTTATTCCAACTTGGATTTCACTCCTTCTCTTCCCATGAGTAGCGAAATGTGTAATTCATCCATTGCTCTTTGTCTTGCTATAGGGGATTATGTGTTAAGCAGAGGTAGGTCGACTTTAAGCTCTAGAAGGCTTGCAGTAAACACAATCCTGGTGAACATCTGTAGCCTCTGGCAGACAGGCTCTGAGGAGCCCCTTCACCCTTTACTCAAGGAGACAGTGCCTGGCCATCCTCATGCCACTTCTGCTTTCCTTCCCAGCTACTGAGTTAGATAAATTTCCTAGTATCATTCCTCATAAATGCTGTCCTCCTCATGGTTTGAGTTTTGTCACCCCTCCAAGAACACCTAGCATCCCACACTTAGTTACAAAGACTTACAGTATGTAACAGTAGATCTTCTTCAGGGTCCCAACCCATAGCAATGAGTAAGATTCTCAACTATAATATTCGGATTTACTGGCAATACCACTGGGGCTGATTTTCTGTCAGAAAGGAATATGATTAAAGGGCACATCTGGGTGTCATGACCCATAACTCTGCAGCAGGTCTCCACTGCTGCCATCATGGCGTGAAACACGTGCCTCCCCTGGTTGAAGAAGGCGCTCGAGAAATGAGTAAGTGTCAGATTTATCTGGAGGACTTTTTAACACCAAGAGAGGTAAGGCCATGCATGGAGCAGAGCTCCTGGCTCTCAAAGAAATCCCCCAGCAACAAGCTCTCACCTACTGCATACACTCCACTCTGCCAGCCCCTCTGCATGTCTTCCAGTCGAGACTAGCTTGTTTGAGCCTTGGAATGGCCCATGGCCTCTCATGCATATCTTTGTTGGATGTGTCATCCCCTGTCATCTCTTCCTATGATGCTACTAACTGCATGCTTATGCCCCCGCCCCATGCCCAATTCATATGTTGAAACGGGATGGTATTAGGAGTTGAGGCATTAGGGAAGTGATTAGGTTTAGATGAAGTCATGAGGGTGGAGCCCCCGTAGTGTGATTAGTGTCCTTATTAAAGAGAGACTAGAGCTTGCTCTGTTTTTGCCTTAAGATATAGCAAGAAAGCAGCTGTTTATAAACCAGGAAGAGGGCTCTCACCAGACACCAAATCTGTCGCCACCCAGATCCTGGACTTCCCAGCCTCCAGAACTGTGAGAAATAAATGTTTGTTGTTTAAGCCACCCAGTCTATAGTATTTTTGTTACAGCAGCCCTAGCTAAGACATGCAGTAACCCAGTGTCTGATGTTGGCTACATCCCTGATTTCACCTCCCGGGTTAAGTCTGACATCCTGTCCAGATTTCTTCACCTTATGATCACTGGTTTTGCAATTGCCAGTCTTATCTCAGTATGCCCCTGAGCCATGATGTCACTGAAATAAAATACCTAAAGCTTTTACAGTAGAAACACATTTTTGCCCCAAGCCTATCTTCTATGTTTTACAGAAGATGAAACTGTAGAGGTTAAGTGATATGCTCAACATCACAAAGTAAGTTGGTAATGACTAGAACCCAGGCTTTCTGACTCATAGAACAGTGATCTTTACACTAACCATGCCATCCCATTCTTAGAAAACATGTTCATCAAAGGAGGGAGTGCCATAGAGGATATATTGTTAAAATCTGAATTTGGGAACAAATGACTCATCTTGTAGGTTAGGTTCTGTTCTGGGAACAGAAGCATTGAAAAAAGATGACAATAGCTGGTGTTTACAGAGACGTACATCCAGGTTTTATCATCTTTAAAAGTTTCTGCAAAACTTGTCAAACTAAATCTTGACGGGACGAAAAAGATGATTTTTTTCCCCTTTTTTTTAAAGCCAAATAACCAATAGACTAATGAATTTCCACATTTCCTCAGTAGTCTTGCATGGAAAATACTTAAAACATAGTTAACATATTTGGAAGAGGAATCTCTTTACCAAGTGAGTTGTCCCAAGTCAGTGGGTGTGGAGGGGAGGATCTCTTGCTGTGCAAGCAGTCTCCAAAAGTCAAATGCCTGCCAATCTGTTCCCAAGTTGAGGTTCATTCTCAAGGTCAAGTATCTGTTGCTACACAGTGCCCCCCACCCCCCATCTGAGCCCTTCTCTCCAAGGGAATCATCTCTCCAGGGTCAGAAGCAGCCTGGACACCATCATGATGAGCATTTTCATTCATTTATTTTTAAGGTCAGAAATATTAAATTCTGTATATTCATAAACCAAATCAAAAGAAGGACTGAAATTAAAACTCAGATATCCCAATTTCATTCTTTTCTTTTTTTATCTTTCAATCTTGGTTGAGTCTTGAACATTTTTGGTGCTTTTCAAGTCAATTTTTTCCCACAGTATTCTGAGTATCCTCATCGACTATGTTGCTATGAAATCAATGTCTATACTTACAATGTACACCTAATAGAGGGCTCTCATTTAATAGGTCCATAAAATTTTACACTCATGTTTTGTTCACTTAAAGTTCTTACACTGCTGGTTTAAGAGCTGTGAAGCATAGAGAAAAGATACTGACAGGGATCTTAGAAGTCTATGATCTTTCCCCCAACTGGCTGAGGCAGTTTCCAAAAGGTTTAGCTTAGACCAATCTGGTCCTAGCAAATAATTTTCCCTGATGGTAATCTACACATACCTTAGTCAATACTTACCATCCTGTTAATTATAGACTTTGGCAATAAGATAAAAAAATAGTCCATGAGGTTGCAGTCCACTATATGTTCTTTGTGCTGGTAACCAAACCCCTCCTGAATGATGGCAAAACTGTCAGCTGAATGATGGCAAAACTGTCAGGATTTAGAGTCATCAACTAAGGCATCACTTAGGGTGACTGCCAGCCAGTACCACTCGTTAATCACAATCTAGGGGACAAGTGGTTTTAACAGATGAAACCTGAAACTCAGGACAACATGAGAAGAGGTTTGAGATACACTCTCTGCTTCTCAGTGCACAACCTGCAACAGGAGATCCAGAATTTCTCTCCCATCTTTTTTTTTTTTTTTTTTTTTTTTTTTGTGGTATGCGGGCCTCTCACTGTTGTGGCCTCTCCTGTTGTGGAGCACAGGCTCTGGGCGCGCAGGCGCAATGGCCATGGCTCATGGGCCCAGCCGCTCCGCGGCATGTGGGATCCTCCCGGACCGGGGCACGAACCCGTGTCCCCTGCATCGGCAGGCGGACCCCCAACCACTGCACCACCAGGGAAGCCCTCTCTCCCATCTTAGCCAAACAAGTCTTTCACAGCTTCATTCCAAGTCTGAGTGCAATTTTTCTTAGTTGACTGCTTCTTTCATTACAAGACATCATGTCCGTGTTTAGGGTGCAGATGTATAATGACTGGACTATTACTAGGTGGGCCATCCATCCTGGCTTTCCCGGGATAGACTTAGTGTAAAGCCTGTTGTCCCAGGATAATTGTCCCTTTCATTCACACCAGTTTTAACAATACATTATACTGTTCAATTACCCATTACTAATCACCAGTAATGTGGAAGCCTTCCATCAAGCACTGCTCATACTAACAATTTGATCTTTGAAGATGTTTGCCTTTCACTGAGCATCATTTTGATTGATGTTTCTTTCCAGAGGGGTTTGTTGCAGCTGTGCTCTTCTAGAGCTTCTTTCCTGTGTTCTATATTATCGTTTCAGACCTCAGTGATACGCGATGAAGCCTACATAATTCTGTTTTCACCTCTGATGCTCTTAATCGAGTGAAAAAAAATTGTAAGTGATGGTAATCAATGTAAATATGGCCATCTTTTGGATCACCTCAGCCTAGAATTACATTTGGAAGAACTGTGAGTCTAGCAACTAAAAATAATTAAAGAACATTTACATTTTTACAGTGGTCTATTAAAAAATGCCAAAAAGGGGCTTCCCTGGTGGTGCAGTGGTTGAGAGTCCGCCTGCCGATGCAGAGGACACGGCTTCGTGCCCCGGTCCGGGAAGATCCCACATGCCGCGGAGCGGTTGGGCCCGTGAGCCATGGCCGCTGGGCCTGCGCGTCCGGAGCCTGTGCTCCGCGACGGGAGAGGCCGCAGCAGGGAGAGGCCCGCGTACCGCAAAAAAAAAAAAGCCAAAAAGCATAGCTTTCATTTCGTTTATTGCTGCACATTTCCCCACTTTGCTCACACACAGTCTTTCTTCCCCAGGAATTCAATAAAGGGAAATTCGAAAGATTGTCCTCGAGGGATTTCATCTCAGCCTGATTCACAGTACGTACCACAAAATTAGAGCATTTCAATCCTTGAGGATTGCCAAAAGAATGCAACTGTAGTCGGGGATTTTCCATTAAAGAGATTATCAAATGACTTTGATGAAACTAATGAGAACTGTGTCTGTGTTAAGTATAAAGACAGAACCAGAATGAAGGACCAGCATAATTCTTCTAGCGAGATCTAAAGAATAATTGGAATCAGTCATTTAGAATGGCATGTAATCAAGTGGTGAGAGAGGAAAGGAACGGCCACTTCAACAGTACCTTCCAGAATTGGTAGAAGACACCAAAGACCTCTCTTCTGTCACATACAACTCAGAGCCAGGTGTCATCTCTATCCTGTGATTAACAGACCCAGAGAGATTCATGCACATCCCAAGGTCACACAGGCCCCATAAGGGACATAAAATGACTGCTGAGTTCTCAGCATGATGAACCCTTGAGTAGTAAGACGGGAAGACTTCACCTGCCATGTGTCATCTTGAACAGACTGATAATTTCTGAAGAAAGTGAAAGTACACAAGTATCCAGGTATCTCAATAAAATTGGCTCAAATTCTCTTCCTTAGAACCCAAAGTCAGTACAGGGCTCACAACATTTTTCACATGCCTTCCTAATTTTCCAGAAATGTGGTTTATTTCTTTCAACTGAAAAATAGAAGAATTTTAAGGTGAATCAAGGTACTACATTTAGGAGGTAGCCCAAAAGTGAACTGGAACTTCTCATCTGCATGGGGCTGTCACCTACAAATCAGGATGTTACTAGAGAAAAATGTGGCAACCTAAGAGGCAGATGAGAAAGGATACACTGGCATAATTAGAGCATGTATTCTAGAAGGCCGTTCTTTCATGACATGGACATAATTTGACACTGGTCTATTCTAATCCATGTACTACGAAGCTGAATTTTGACCAAGGGTTGTTGAATCTCACAGGACAATTCTCAGTGATGATGAAATAATGGATGTGAACAATTTAGCTAATCTCACAGGTCTAATATAGGAAATCTGTCCTTAAATTTTTTTGGATCAAACTGTAGGTCCCTTTGGAATAGTAATAACTTTAATGAGAGCAGAGATACTTTAATAACTGTTGATTGACAAAATAATATATGTACCTATAGATTCAGAGATCATTTTCAGAAACTCCAAAGTCCAGAGGGTGGAACTACTGAGGCAGATCGCGTTATATAATTATAGTTCAATCTTACAACTATTTTTGATCCCTTTTCCACGTGCATTTGATTGTCCTGCTAGGATCATACAACCATTTTAATAGCTTCAGAACCCAAGTTCTGGCCCCCATGTTATTTGCAATGTTTTGCTGCTTTGTCACTTAAAACAGTGCATTAACAGCAAAACGCATGGAGTTAAAGATGCTATAAACCAGAACAGACTCACGCTTACCTTTAATTTAGTGACTCATTTTATAATAAGTAATAATAATGCAAAGAATTTTATTTACTGAACACCCACTACTTACAACATACAAACCATACGTTTATAACATTCACCTGTTTTCTTCACAACAAATCCGAAAGCAAATATTATTATTAACTATTTCTTTTTTCCATATAAGGAAACGGAGCCTCAGAAAGTTGAGCAACTTTCTCAAGGTAACTCAGGGAGCACATAGTAAGACAGACGTTTAATCAAGGTTTTTCTAATTGCCAACAGGATGTATTATTATTCATTATGTCACTCTGTGACTGGTAAGATGCAAATAACATAAGTATATTCCCGTGAGAGCAGTCTATTTAACCATCAGAAATACTTATTTATATATAATTAATACACATATTAAATACAAATTACATTTTTCTAGATTAAAATACACAGTCTAGGAACCGATGAGAAGCAAACAGCTTACAGGAGTGAATGCGTGTGCTTAGCCTAGTTTAAGTTATTACATGTGCCCTACTACTTGCTTTTATGCTTAGAAAGTTTATCTTTGTTTTTCTGGAACCTTATGATTCCCAAAAGAAAACACAAGTAAACAAATACATCGTAAATCATCCTTGCTTTGGAAGTTCTGTAATGCCCATCAGTTGAAATCTTTAATGTTTTTAACTGGTTAGAAGAAAATGAAAAGTAACAAAATTACTTTTAAAAATCAGACTTCGTTTAGTCTTCATCCAAATGAATGAAAATGTGCTGCATAAAGAGTAAGACTGAACCTTAGCCTTCCCGTGGTTGATACAGATGAAAAAAATAGCGCCCAACGCTATTTCTTCACTGTTCGGACAAAAACAAAGTCATTCATACTACTTAGGAATATCTGTATTTTAAAGTTCATATTTAATGTCTAAATTAACTTAAAATGCGTAGTTAAGATTAAAAAGTAGGGCTTCCCTGGTGGCGCAGTGGTTGAGAGTCCGCCTGCCGATGCAGGGGACACGGATTCGTGCCCCCGTCCAGGAAGATCCCACATGCCGCGGAGCGGCTGGGCCCGTGAGCCATGGCCGCTGAGCCTGCGCGTCCGGAGCCTGTGCTCCACAACGGGAGAGGCCACAACAGTGAGAGGCCCGCGTACCGCAAGAAAAAAAAAAAAAAAATTAAAAAGTAGTTGATGAGTTTGAGAATATTTTTCAGTAGATCCATGATCAGTATCACTTCTTGTTTTGTGTGTCAATTTTTATATAGTGGTACCATATGTACTCCATATGTTTCCACATTATGTACCAACTCATGGAACTTAGAAATGCCCCGTTTCTGTCCTCTGGGAATTTACTCAACTTCCAGAGTCTCTATTTCTAAAAAGGTACCAGCATTCTTTTCATCCTCTGTCTGCCTCCACCCAAAGCTATTTTTCATTCTGCCTCTTCATTTATACAAGTTTTACCCATCGTTCATTGTTTAATCTGTCTCTGTCACCTCCAGAACATCTCTTGTATCTTCCTGACTCATGTTCTGCCTGGCTTTTTTTTTTTTTCCTCTCATCTCTTAGAGCACACACAATCCACATTCCAATATGTACCACTGGATAGAGAATTAGAGCATTCTAGAGATATCATGAATTTTATAAGATCATCCAATATAACACCCTCAGTTTTAGAAATGAGTAAACTGAGGTTCGGAGATGATAAATGACTTTTTCAATATTGCCTACATAAGCAAGTTTCTGAACAGACTTTATAAGCCAGTGTTCTTTCTCCCATGCCAGTGGCTATAAACACTTATCACACCACGATATTTACTTACGCGGAGACAGTCTAGAAAAGTGTTAAGAGTATGGACTCTGGAGTCAAGCTATTGGAGTTCAAATCCTAACTCCACACCCTGATACTTCTGATACGTTGGTCAATGAATCGATATATTTTTTAAATTAATTAATTTATTTTTGGCTGTGTTGGGTCTTCGTTGCTGCACGCGGGCTTTCTCTAGTTGCGGTGAGTGACGGCTACTCTTCGTTGCGGTGCGCAGGTTTCTCATTGCGGTGGCTTCTCTTGCTGCGGAGCATGGGCTCTAGGCGAGTGGGCCTCCGTAGTTGTGGCATGCGGGCTCAGTAGCTGTGGCATGTGGGCTCAGTAGTTGTGGCTTGTGGGCTCTAGAGCGCAGGCTCAGTAGTTTGGGCGCACAGGCTCAGTTGCTCTGCGGCATGTGGGATCTTCCCGGACCAGGGCTCGAACCCGTGTCCCCTGCATTGACAGGCCAATTCTTAACCACTGAGCCACCAGGGAAGCCCAATGAATCGATATTTATAGCCATCTCTAGACAGAGCTTATGTTTCATTTGGCAATCATATATTTGACAAACTTTTATTGACCAACTGCTATGCGCCAGGCTCTGCCAGGTGCTAGGAATGCTAGGAGAGAGTCGTGATTCCAACCCTCAGGGAATCAGGCATCCAAAAGAAATCACATGAAAGGTAGCATAAAAGAGATGTGTCAGAAGCACAACGGCAGTGGAGGGGAAGGAAAGCAGCCAGTGCACCAGGGCAGGTCAGGGAGGCTCCACAGAGGAAGCAGCCCTAGAATGGATCCCTCCACAATGAGTAGCACCCCAGGATTGACAAAGAATAGCCCCTGAGGAAATGTTTGCTAAATGGATGAATGGCATGTGTCTCCCCTGGGCCAGAAGAGGAGAAAATAGATACTTGAGAGAAACACCTGAAAAAAAAAAGGCATTTCTCTCTCTATGATAGACTCTTGAGCTCTATATAAAGAGCCCTCACTTATCCAGGCAATAACCATTTACTGAACCTTCCACGAGGCTGTCAGATTGTATGAAGCAGCAGAGCCTCCAAACAGCTCTCTGCACATAAGGCTAGAAGTTTGTATAAAACTAGACAAAACTAGTTCCTTCCAAATTTCAGGTCTGCAGATGTATTTCTTAATACACTCTTCAAAACCTCAAAGATCCTATCCACTCAGTAGCAAGACAAACCCAGGGGACACCTCTTCTGCTGCATCGGAAAAATACCCCTGAAGCACCTTTCTTCAGACAATTAAGCAGGCTCTGCTCTGAGGGAAGGTCTGGTGTGATGTGCACACCTCCTGCCAAGCAAATTCTATCGCGGATGCATGAGTGGACTGGAATATCTCAGAAAGGACCTTTCCCTTTTGAAAGGTCACTGAGCCAAACACAATAAAGCTGTCTACTATAGCATGCTCTTCTTCCAACTGGCACGCTTCGAAAGTGCACGAGCTGAGGAGATTCTTCGCGCCCCACACCTGGCTGAGAGGCTTTCTGAATTTCAACATCCTCTCGGGTACTCGTATGTCTGTCATGTAATCTCACTCTCGGAAACTGTTCTCTCTTCTGGAACCTCCTCCTGCTTCTGTTTGGCTAGATTTTATTTTTACACTTTCTCCCTGTGACTTCCATTTTAATATGACACAGCATATTTCACACCAGTGACAGGGGCATTTGCTACACTGTCTTCTATAGAGCAAGACTCTTTCAAAAGTTCGCCTGGCCAACAGCTTCTTACTACGCCTCTTCCCTTTTCCTGCCTAACTGTGTGCATTCACCAAAATCAAATGCACTGAAATGTGATTTTCCTAGTTGTGAGAGGAGAAAAAAAATAAGAAAGTGAATAGCAGATGATTGGGAGCCTCAGAGTTCTTTAATTCACGGTCACCTACAGTGCTTGCTTTAAAACACTGCCACTGAAAGGGTATATGGTATGCAACACGGTATGTGACAAACCAGTGTGAGGGCTAAGTTCTATTTTTACGGGTCATAGGAAAAAGGGATTAAGTCTGCCCTCATCTGTAGCTGTTGCATCTTGGGGGAAACGTGCATATTACGTAAGTAAAGAAAGTTCAGAAACAAATGTGATCGCAAAATGATATATTGAAAAATAGATATCTACGGCAAGAGAAATCCCAGAGATCATACTCAGAAGTAATATGATATCAGAGGTAAGTATGTTAATAATTGGCCATAGGTCTGGTGCTTTAAAGAAAGTATTTTACATCCTAAAATAACCCCAAACAAAGCAAGACCGAAAACAAACACACCACAGTCCAAAGACTCAAAATCCGTCCATTTATAGATTCAGTGATGATTTAGTTATGTAATTACTGTAACTCAGGAAGACAATACATTTGCCTCTACTCCTTTCACAGATTCTACTAAATATTTATATATTAAATTTATTAATCGATTTATATAAATATTATATGTGGACATATTATTTATACAACATAATAGGACAAAAAGGAGTAAATGTGTAACAGCAGAGAAGAGTGAGCACTGTCATTATGGTGATGCAGGCAGAGGACGACAAGGGACTGTGATTAAGAACAGGCAGAGGAAGCCACAGTCCAAAATACGCTGTAAGGCAACCAGAAGTTGGCGGGGCGTGTCTGCACAGGAATCTCAGGGGGTGCAAGAAACGAAAGGTGTAACTGAAAACAGAACCCAGCGTACGTACTGTATATGAAACAGCTATGTATACTGTTCTCTTCCGTACTACATTTCCTCCATTGTGGATCCCAGGAAACAAACAGCTGGATTAATCCCAAGCAAATAATAAAATACTACTAATAGGACTACAACTATTACTACTAATAATAACCCAAAATCCAAAACAAGATAAAAGAAAAATTATAGTCAGCGCTTCTCTAAAATAACTGAACAAACCCTGAGGAGAAAGACAAGGTTTTCGTTAAAGGTTGGCATCTGAGAATAACAACTTTCTCATTCTCTTATGTTGGAGACCCACCGATACCAAATCATACCTCTTTACTCAAATGTGGTACCTGATCACCCTCCCCTCTGTCTTTTAATCCCAGAATTTCCACTCAGGATAGAAAATTTTAAGGATAAACAGTTCTATAAGAGCAAAAGAAAGCCACAACAGTCAGCTACTTTTTCCTTTACTAATCAGGCAATCAAGCACACCACGATATTAGGCAACCCAACGGCATTATGGATAAATACTAAGATAGGCAGGCTGGAAAACACAGATAATGTAAGAAACAGGAAAAAAAAAAAAAAAACCACCACCTCTGATAAACTTAGACAAACTGGAGAAGCGATTACAACCAAAAAGTAAAAACAGAACTTTTTCAAAGAGAATAATTAAAATAGAGAACAAGAAAGCATACTTAGAAATTAAAACACGGTCATTGAAATAAACGAGTACAGTAGAAAGCCTAAATAAAGATACAGCCAAGGGGCGCTCACAGATATAGACTAATGAATAAAGGCAGAAATTATGAGATGATACATCTGGAAGGTCTAATATCCAAGTACTAGGAGCCACAGAACGAAAAGAATGAAAATGGAGGAGGGCAATTATTAAAGAAATGATAGAAACAAAAATCACTTAGCTGAAGGAAGCCATGCATCTACAGAGAAACCTCACTGAGTGAATATCCTAAGTGAAAAAAGAGCCTCAGGTATGTCACTAAAAACATATAAACACCTAAAATACTGAGATGATCCTAAAAGTTTTCAGAGAAAAATAGGAGGCATTAAACTCTGCCTGGTACCCGAGTTCTCATCAACATCAACAATGTTCAAAAGAAAAGCTCTTTCCAACCTAAAATTCTATACTCAGCCAAAGTATCATGTAAATATGAGTGTGTCCAAGAACCAGGATATTTACCTCCCCTAGTCTTTTCCTTAGGAGTTACTTTATGACGATGCATTATAATAAAATGAGAGGGTAAGCCAAGGAATAGGTAGATACTGAAATAGCAGATTTAACCAAGAGGAACAATATGAAACCCAGGATGTGCATCAGGTCTAGGAGCTGGGAGTCCAGGATGGAGCAGGAAAGAGGGGGACTCTGGGAAGGAGATTCATGGGTGCGAGGGAGGGCAGAGAAAATAGACTAGATGATATGATGGAGAGTAAAAAATATATGAGGGTCTGATAAAGGAAAATAGAATAATAAATGAGGCTTAAGGGCTTCCCTGATGGTGCAGTGTTAAGAATCCACCTGCCAATTCAGGGAACACGGGTTCGAACCCTGGTCTGGGAAGATCCCACGTGCTGCGGAGCAACTAAGCCCGTGCGCCACAACTACTGAGCCTGAGCTCTAGAGCCTGCAAGCCACAACTACTGAGACTGCGTGCTGCAACTACTGAAGCCCACGCTCCTAGAGCCCACGGTGGGCAACAAGAGAAGCCACCGCAATGAGAAGCCCGCGCACCGCAACGAAGAGTAGCCCCCGCTCGCTGCAACTAGAGAAAGCCCACGCGCAGCAACGAAGACCCAACGCAGCCATAAATAAATAAATAAATAAATTTATTTTTAAAAAAATAAATTCGGCTTAATTTTAAGGAAGTGACAGTGTCAGAACAAAATCAGTGACTTTAACTTCAATGTTAGGAATCTTTTCTTTTCAGTGAACTAGGGGTCATGACATTGGACTCAAAAAAATGTAATCCTATCACATTTGTTGACCTAACACTAAATGACATTTATGTGGTCATAATAATGTTAATACTGTTTACTGTTCTACATTTAAAGTTAACCTTTGGGCAAAGACTTGGTTAAAAAAATACATTTTTAATGTAAAGTGAAAATATCAACAAGAAAAAGAGTGATTGACAGAATTAGGACCTGAAATGAGAGAGAAAAAGTTGGGGAAAATGTGTCGGACTAAGGCTCCCATTGTATCTTGTAGGGAATAAAGAGAGTGTTGCAAATGATCTGAATAAGAAAACAGCTTTAAGATTCTAATTAAAGCTGACGATTATCTTACAGTTGCATTCATATAAGGAGAAAAAATATTAATAAAGGAAAGGTGAAGTACACGTGAGCAAAAATCCATCTTTCAAATTACAGAGTGAACTGTCTCAATCTGGTCAGTCAAAAAATTTCTGAGCTCTCTACCAAATTGCCTAAAATAACAATCAGTAAAAATTTCAAAATAAATTTTAAAAATGTCTCTAGGGAGTAAGAATGGAATGCGGAGGGTGGAGCAGGACACTCTTGTTTCTCATCAGCAGAACTTGGGTACTACTTAGCATGTGAACTAGCATGTAATACTTTGATAATAAGTAAATAAGTACTTGTGTCGATAATACCTTTCATAGTAATTATTGAGTGTGCTGAATGTTTTTTTATGTGCAACACATTAATTTTACCAGATACTAGTATAAAGTGGGATCCTTATTTATTTTATAGGCTGTGTGTTTCTATATGGGGATATATAGAAATTTATATTTATCATATATATCCTTTATATGTAGGCATTTCTCTTGAGTTACAGTTTTCAGTATCTGAAGTTTTTCTTCTTTTTCTATCAAATTTCACCATTAGCAATTAAATAACCTGGATTAAATATAGTCCTTACCTATGTTTATTTTTTTAATGCAAAATCTATAAAAGATATAAATACTAAGGAACCTAAGGATTAGGTGGAATTCACAAAAAGGAGGATAAACAGCCCAAAAAGGCAAGGTGAGGAACTGTAAAAATATTTTGCTTAGTTCACTAATTCAATAAGGTCCTTTATCTTCATAGACTTTTAGTTTTAGAATGAAGTACTTAGCTTATAATCACACAGAAAAAGTGAAAAGTTCAAAAAGACTGAACTGACACTTAACCCAATAACCTTTATCAAACCAGTCTCCTGAAGTTGGAAGTTTAACAAACACAGAGAGGTCGGGTGGGGAGTGGTAAGAGTCTCTAACCATAAAACGTCTCACTCAGTCCTCCTGATGTATCTTGTTTTGACAGATTCACACCCAGTGGCCCATATTAATGAGGTGGCCATTAAATCACAAGCCTAGTCAGAAGCTGAAGGATGACTTTAGGACAAATGTTTACTGTTCCAGGCCATGTGCAAACCTTTGAACCTTTGTGAAGTTCAAACATGCAGGACTCGGTGTAAAGCATCAGGCCATTTCCCACTGTAGGGCTCAAAATAAAATAAATGGGAAAAGAAAATCAATAAGATCAAGTACAATGTCATTATGTAGATACAGTTTCAGAACTCCAGATTATCTTAATCATTGCATATCAACACACTCTTTCTTTAAAGAGATCTACTCTCCCAAGCACTAAGTACATGTCATATTGGATTAGGAAAACACATCGATCAGATTTGGTCATGGGGCAAAGATAACATGCGATTATTCTGATTTTTGCCATCTTTATTTTGAAGAAGCTGACATCTTTGGAGCTGGGTACACGGAAACTATATTGGCTGACGCTTGGTATATCTCCAGTTGTTTTAGGAGATAGCAGAAGACTCTGCAACCATCCCATGAATGACCTGTAACACCTCCTGGAAGTAGTCTATGCATTTCTGCTAAAAGTAGCCTCCTCTTCCCAAGTCATCTCAGAATCTGTTTATTATCACCAAAAAAGGAGAGTCTACTTTTTACTCCTTTGGGATTCCTTTTTTAATTTTTTCAAAACAAGCTTTATTCTCATTTTAACCCGCATTAAATATCATGGGCAAAGAATAATATTATTTCCTCTGGGTCTCACAATCCTACTTCTTTTGCCATTTTGGGAAATGAAGCAAAGAAACAGAAGTGTTTTCAATGCCGGGGGGGCTGCAATGAGTTGATTTCTAGGATTTGAAAATAAAGGATGCGATTAAACAAATGTAGAGTTAGACCAATAAACTATACATGTTTGATTTGAGCATTTGGCAATACCCCCAAATGCCTATAAAGATTAATGGAAGTGAGCTTAGGGCTGCAGGGCTGCAATGTGATTGAGATTGGATGAATTGATACTCTGGTAGACCAAAGTCCAAACAGTTGTATCATGCCCCACCCCCTTTTTTTTGGAGAGAGGAAGTTGGTCGACAAAAGCATAGGAAAACAAAAGGAAGAAAACAAACATTGGGTGTTCACTTTGGTTTAGGGAGTAACACAGTAGTTTTCTTGGCAAGGTCAGCCTGGTAGAGGGGTGCGTGTTAAAACCATCTCAGCTGGAAAATCAACTCATTCCCATTGTCTTGAATCCATACTGTCTAGCAATTTTCAGGAAGCTTGGCACCCTACGTCCCTAATGTACAGGGAGAGAATGAATTTGTCAGGCCAACTCAAGTGATGTTCTCATCAGACAGATGCATTTCTCTTTATAAATTGATAAGCCAGCATTCTGATGATAATTTAGATTCCCATACTGCTCATCTATGGGGAGAGGATTCTGTGAACCATTGTTGACTGAAGCACCGTAGCCTATGTAACAGTTACACTGATCGTTGTAAATCAACACCTTGGCATTCTGGTTTACATTTAATACAGGACATAAGCTGTGTTAACATGAATCTGATTCTGAATGGAACCAGCCTTACCTAGTCTGCTAACAAAAATCACAACTCTCAGCCGATAGTCCTGGGGGAATATGACCCTGCATCATGTCACCAAGGAAAATACCACCATGTAGGGACTATCTGGGTAGTCAGCGCCCAAGCAAGTTTTCCATTCTCTGATTATACCCGTGAGTTAAAAGATCTAAGGAAGAAGTATTATTTTAAAACAGCCAATTACACAGCTATCCAAAGTAAGAAAATGTGTGAAATTATGTAGTATGCCTTCCCAGGGACTTTGTGACAAAGGGAAAGGGAGGGAAGAGAAAAATATGGACTCAGATTATATAATTTGCCAAAAGTGGTTACAGTAACTTTAGGTCCTTCCATATTTATCTTCTGAGAAATGCTTTGCCTTACTGGAATTGCTAAAACAGCAGCTAGATTTTCAATGGAATTGCATATGAAGAAGTAGAGTGGGGAGGGAGCTTAGTCAAGACCCTTAAGCACAGATCTTTTATAATGATAGATCTATTATACTGATGCCCCGGGGGAAATTACTAAATTTTGAATGGAGCTGACCAGTGACAAACAGGAAATTCTTGCACTTAGCATAGTAACTAGACATTGAAATATACTGTATGTAGAAAAAGATTTTTCTCCTCAAATGTTACACACAAAACTATTCACCTCAAAACTATCATGGATTGTGTCTTTATTCCTAAACTTCTGAGGAAGAATAACAACATTCCAGCAAGCTGGAACAAAACGTGGACGCTGAGGCTGCTTTTAGCAATACATCTGCTTTGCAAGAGAAATGGGTGCTTTTGAATCAGTAAACATCTGAAGGTCTACCTGAGACAGAGATTATACCAAAGACACAAAGAAAGACAGGGTAGGTGATGCCAATTCCTTGATATATCAGAGCGTTTCTGATGACTTTCTGCCTGAGTTACCCGGTGAATTGCTACCGTGTAACACTTGACCTAGAAGACAGCAACAGTCCTAACACCATAGCCAGCAGATAACTCAGAGGATAGAATGGAACTTTCAGAACGTGGTCAACTTTTCTCTGGTTTTGCTCACAACTCCAAGTATGATTACCTAAATGCTTTTAAAAATAATATATTATTAATTGATGTATTTGTGTAGCCAGGGACTTAAAGCTTCTGTTAGTGGTTGCAAGCCACGCCCATCTCCCACTTGATTGAGTCTTACTGCATTTACTGTCACATGCAATCGACCCTTTATTCAGTAGTCATTCATTCATTCAATGTGCTAGCTGAAAATTTTGGCAACACCCTTGGGGATCCAAGGATAAAGACACTGACCACTGTCCTCAAAGAACTCAGTCATATTCTATGCTCTGATTATCACTGCAGCACAGTGTGGCATTTTATCAGACTGCTGGACACAGAGTAATGCCATTAGATTTTCCCCATGTCTATCCATTATCTTCATAGCTACCTTGGAAATTTCTGTATATATCAGAGTATCCAACATTGTGGTGAGGCAAAGGAAGCCTTTATGTCTTATCAAGAGATAAAACACTATCTTCAAATTTAAATGGAGGAACATACAGTACACATGGTCAAGGTGCTCTAATACACAGCATTTTAACTTTTGATATTAGCGTTTTATCCATTCATTCATTCCTTTTTCACAATACATCTATACTACTTACAATCAGAAAAAATAACCAATAAAAATTAGATAGATGAAAGTTAGTGATGAAGAACTGGTAATCGTTGTAAATGTGTTTGTGTTGCCCCACAAAAAACATAGATGTAGTAATCGTCACAGAGCTTAAAGAAAATTTAGCTTGATGGGGAAAAAAAATTCCTGAGCAGCCTGAGAAAGAAAACCACTGCTCACCATGAGTCCTCATCATTCTTTTCTACTCATGTATCCCACCTACAGAAACTGTTATAACAACACGATGCAGTAACATGCCCTTTTCAATTCACCTTTAATCCCTGACCCTTGTTATGTCTGTCACTTTTAATACATGTGCTCTCTCCATGGTATTAGCTGACATGTTTGATAACTAAACACATCATGTCAGAGGCCACCCAGGAGCTTACATGATGAAAAGAAGTCTGATCCCCAAAACATGACCCCCTCATCCTGGTTGTTCAGTTCAATTCTAGTGCTGCAATTATTACACAAAGTCGAGCAGCCAAGTGATCCAGTGTGTGAAGCTGAGCTCAATCCAGAGCTCCTGAGGGCTTTTCGTATTAGTTTTATCCTCTACCTATGGTTACTCGTGAAAATATTATTTCATTCACTTAATCATTCAACATATGTTTGTAAAACATATAACTACTAAACATTGTGCTCAACTTGGAAGATTCAAGGTAAACGAACTGAAATGCATGTGCCCTCATACACTTTGGGCCAAATATGGACACCCCGTGACCACGGAGCACCATTAACACAGTCAATCCAGCTAGTACGTCATCCCTAGGAATGTGACAGAACACAAGTAATACATATTATGGCAAATTAACTGTGATTTAGGGGGTTTCATTTTTGTGTTAACCTATTTTAGCTAGCTCTCTGCTAGGCACTAAAGCAAGGTAAGCAAAGTATTGTTCCACATTTCTAAATCCAAGACAGAACTTGGATCGATTTTGTTTACCCACGCAAAATTAGATTTCTGAACCATGCAACTTGCTGAAATACAGACTCTTAAATCTATAGACAAGGTGAATGATTCCTAATTTGTTTTCATAGATTTGAAAGTGTAAAGAACTTGAATTAGTTGCATAGCATAAAGTTGTATAGCATAAAGTTAACCCAACAATATGGCTATTACAGAGATGGGACTTGAAATCATCTCATCTTGGATTTCTCTCCTATTTTCCAGACGTGTTTGTATCCTACAACCTACTCAGTCCTCCCACCTGTATATACCACAGACCCATTGACTCAACATCTCAAAGTCACTTGCATTTCCTTCATAAGAACTAATTACTCCTCTTGTGTATCACATTGCTTCAACCCACGGAGATACCAGTACAGGAATGAGGATACCATGCTGAGTCTTCCAAGTCCAGTAAATTCTATTCTTTTAGTATCTTTCCAGGCTGACCACTTTGCCACCTCCCCATTTCAAACATGAACTATCTTTCTTGAACTTCAATGCCTACGTTGTAAGGATCAACTCCAAACCACAAAATATGCCATAAAACAGCTCACATGTCCTGGTCCTTGCCTCTGAACCCACCCCCAACCCTCAAGAAATCTCCTACCATTTCTATCCTCATACCCTGTGGTCCAGGAACAGATTTTTTGCAATTCCTAGACACCCCATTCTCTCTTTTCCTGGAGTTTCACATAAGCACTTCCCTTTGCCCTTCACCTGGCTGAGTTTGCTGGCAGGTCATGAGTCTGCTCAGGTGTGATTCTTTGAGGAAACTTCCTTAACCTCTCTGTCCCACTAGTGCCAAACTCTTTCAATTAGATGCCCCTCCTCTGAGCTCCTACAGCACTTTATTAACAACACAGCTGTGACATCTCATACCCCAGGATCTGTTTACTTCTTTGTTCCCTAACATGAGATGGGTCCCTACTGCATACACTGGACCTAGCAAAGGATATTACACATCATTGGTAGTTAATACGTATTTTAAAATACATAAACTAATAAAACATCCTTTTATATCCATTCTAGAAAATACTTACTCTTTACTCATATTCATTAAAGAAAAAAAAAGAATTGAGGAACAAATATTTGGATGACTAAAACACAAGGGCAGCTACTGCTTTCACTGGCATCTTTGTTAAGCCATGAGGCTTTGTGGATTTCATAATGGAGAACGTGGAGCTACTCCATATTAGACTTTTCCAAAAGAATTATGACCTCCCTTCTTATCCTCAAACAAAAGCATTAGAATATAATACTCTCTAAAGGCACAGAGTTGCATGGATTCAGACACTCTCTGAGTACCCAGAAATCTACTCCATTCCCTTCTCAATACCCTATGACTTTTTCACTTTCTACTCTGAATGTCCTTTCTCTACATTAGAAAGCATCTATCTCAATGCTATAAATCACACTTACTCATACTTATTGATGATAATTTCAGCTTAACTCATTGCCCATGATGGCCATCTTGGTCTCTCTCTGCATCGCAAACTTTCAACTTCACTTGTCGCTTTGTTCCCTCTATGTCAGATTCTCCAAAGATGGCATCTTATCTTTTCAAACAAGGAAGCCCATGTCAAAAGTTCCCAGCCAGCCTACCAACGACTGGCCACCATACTATTAGTTTTGGGCAGGAGGAGGGGAGGGGACTGCAAGAGGGGTGAGGTCACATGGTCTGTCCAGAGTTTTCTCCTCAGCAGAGAGAAAACTGTGTCTGATGGGGTGTGTGGGAAGGAGGTATTTGAAAGAAGCTGCATGTGGAGGGATGGGGGTGGGAAGGTGGCAGGTATTTTTTATCCACTTGTGAAAGAAAAATGTTTCTGACCAATGTGGATCTCACTTTCTGAGTAATCACCATTCTTACCTCCTGTGAATTTTTTAGTAATATTTGTCACTTTCCTAGAATGAAAAGGAATCCCTAGGATTCCAGAATGACATAATCCCACTTGGCAGTGGAGTTCCCAAGGAGCAATAAAATCCTAACTCATTGAAGGTGTGATCTCACAGGAGCCTGACTGGAAGTTGCCCTTTGGCTGCATCCTAACCTTTTATATTATTTGTTTTGTTTCCTTAATGAAAGCAGATACCAACTGACCTAATGCCTTTTTACTTTCTCTTAAATAATATTTCTTTGAGCACTTACTATACGTCTTTATATAAATCACCTTATTTAATTTTTACAATATATGATGACAGATCTTAGCTTAGTTTTCAAGATAAGGAGGCTCTTTTTAATCTATATTCCTAACTAACTACAAGCTATTTCTTACTATAATGTTTGTACAGAGAATATTCTCTAGGATGGATGTGAAGAACCACCTCCTTCGTTATCACACCACTAATAACTGATAAACTTTAGATCCCGAACCATCTCTGTCTGATGACTGCGGTCACGCTCTTAAATATTACACAGCACTGGGAAAGCCTCAGAGTTGACTGCAAGACATGTAGAGATAGGTGCAGGCTGATTGCAGGGCCTGCAATGACACTTCATTTCAGAAATTCTCTACTCCAGTCTAGGACCTAGATAACAAATAATCATTTTCACTTTCATTAGTAGAGACTTATAGAATTCATAACCATCTTTCAGCATCTTGGTCTTGGATTTGTTTAATATTCTATAAATGCCCAATTTCCTTTTAAAGAAAATATGGAATTTTCTACTCCACGAATGTCTACCATATATAATTGCAAATATATGCAATTAAACATCACTTCGATGTAGTCAAAATTCAGTTATAAGATTTTTTTCTAAAATTAAGGAAAAGAAGATAAGTCTTCTAAAGCTCTGTTTAAACTAAAACTGATTAAATCTGTGGCATCTTATCAGAAATGAGCCAGGAGCTTAATGAAGAAAGCATGACAGGGTTTCTGAGTTTCACCACCTGCCTTCACCAGGGCTTTCAATTCCCACAGAAAGAATGGGAATCTGACATCTAGATGACTGGAGTGAGATAGGATCATAACTGTGTGGAAATATACTTAATATATGTCACAAATTTTTCATAAATTTAGAATGCTAATGCTTAGGAAGGGATTAAATACAGTCCATGTCGGATACCAAGCTCTGCAGAGATGCATAAATAATCCATTTCTCAGAGTTTTCTTAGCTTTGGAGAGGCTTTTAGGGCATCAAAGCTGAGCAAACATTTTGCAGATGAATCTGGCCCCGAGTGATCCAGTGTTAAATTCAGATCATTAGTGGAGGAGAAGCTGCGTCTCATCTCAAGAGAAGAAGCTTTGCAATCTTCAAGTTCTTTAAATATTCCCCTGGCAAAGAGGAGCCTGAAGAAAGCATGCCAGAATCCACAATGGTGGCGCAGAAGGATCTCCTTCAAACTTTCCATTAGGGCTTTCTTAAACCATCTCAGACCATCGAGAATCTACACTTCTCTTACAGAGACCTGGAGAATGACTCCACAGCCAGCCACAGTCATGATTTCCAGCGGGGTGAAAATTTTCTCGGTAGGAAATTCTTCCTTACAGCACTTCTTAATCCCTCATGGTACGATTGATGAGCATTTCCTTTTCCTATATCCATTGCGAATAAGGAGAACAACTATTCGCCATTTATCTGAATGGTTTACTAGCTGCTTTGAACTGTATTTCTGCCACGGTAAATACTCCCAGATGCTTTCATCTTTTCATAGGGGTAGGAGAATCACACAAAATTGTTCAGAAATGTCAGTAGGATGAAATTTATCCTTGCCCAAAGAAGTTTTAAAACCACACAAATGAAAACACTGATCCCTTTTCAAGTCTCTGAAAACTGCATGTTCTTGGTGAATATGGTCACGTTGTAACCAATCACATCTGCCAGGTAACTAGCTCCAGATATGACACTGGACTCGAATAATCAGCAGTGGTGAGATCTGTACATTGTGATGTATAGTTTTAGAGAATAAAGAAAAACTAAAGTCAATGAGACACTAAGGAATAGAGATACACCATGAATGGTAACAGAACAGAGCAATCATGGGAAAACAGGCAGGGAAGACAGGTGTGGCTAGAGGATGGAGGCCATTCTTTGCCTGCTCTGGAGTTTGGGAGATAATCTAAAGTCAGTAGACATTCACTGAAAAGATTTTTTTTCTGATTTTATTTTAAAATTAATTTATAGTCAAATTTTATGAATTATAACACATGTATAGATTTATATGATTGGCACCAGAATCATGATACAGAACAGTTCCATCAGCCCCCATCCCCACCACACACACACACACACACACACACACACACACTGCTCATTCTAGGCACATCCTTTCCTGGCCCCTAGACCCTGACACTCACTGATCTGTTTCCATCATGATAGCTTTGCTTTTTTGAAATGTTATAACATCCAATATATAACTTTTTGAGGCTTTCTTCTTTCATTCATCCAAGTTGTTGCATGTTTCAAAACTCATTCCTTTTTATGCATAAGTAGTAGTCCATTGTAAGGATGTACCAGAGTTTGTTTAACCATTCGCCTGTTGAGAGACTTTTGGGTTATTGTTAATTTTGGGCAAATCTGAATAAAAGTACTATAAACATTCATGTATGGGTTTTTGTGTGAACGTACATTTTTAGTTTGTTAGAGTAAACAGTAAGGAGTGGGATTTCTGGGTCACTGGGTAAGCATGTTTACATTTATGAGAAACTGCTAGATGTTTTTCAAGTGGCTATTCCATTTTGTATCCCCATCAGTAATGTTTGAGAATTCTAGTTGTAATCCATACTAGTAATTGATAGTGACAGCGTTTTGTTTGTTTTGCTTTAATTACCATTCTAGTGCTACCACATTATCATTTTAATTTGCATTTCCCTAATGGCTAATGACGCTGCACATATTTTCATGTAATTTATTACCTTGTCTATATCCTTTTTGGTTAAAGGCCTGTTTAAGATTTTGCCTTTGCAGTACGCGGGGCTCTCACTGTTGTGGCCTCTCCCATTGCGGAGCACAGGCTCCGGACGCGCAGGCCCAGCGGCCATGCCTCACGGGCCCAGCCGCTCTGCGGCATGTGGGATCTTCCCGGACCGGGGCACGAACCCGTGTCCCCTGCATCGGCAGGCGGACTCTCAACCACTGCGCCACCAGGGAAGCCCTGTAGTGTATCTTTTCAATCTCTTAACAGGGTCTTTCACAGAACAAAAGTTTTAAATCTTGATAAAGTCCAATTTATCAAATAATTTTTCTTTTTAGGTGTTATATCTAAGAGGTTCCTGCCTAACCCCAGGTCATGTAGACTTTCTCCTATGTTTTCTTCTAAAGGCTTTATAATTTTGGTTTTTACATTCAAGTTTATGATCCATTTGGCACTTATTTTTGCACAACACGAGGATTAGGCTGAGGTTCCTTTTGTATGCATATGGATTTCCAGTTTTTCCAATAACCATTCCTTGAAAAGATTATCTTTTCTACAGTGAATTGTCTTTGCACCTTTGTCAAAAATCAATGAGCCTATTTGTGCAGTTCTGTTTCTGGACTGCGGATTGTTTTCCATCGATTTATGTGTCTATCTCTTCTCTAATATACTATATTGATCACTATAGCTGACGGTAATTCCAGTATTCAAACGGTTTCAGAGTTTAGAATAAGAAACTTCTCAATTCAGTTCACCAAGCCAACAAAACCCTGATACCACTCAACACATGATACAAATTTAAAATAATCTCAACTATGAATGTAGAAGAACTCCAAACAAAATTGGCAAATCATATTTTTAAAATTCAGCATTTCCACCATTAAGTATGATGTTAACTGTAAGTTTTTGGTAGAGGTCTTTTATCAACTTGAGGAAGTTCCTTTCCATTCTGAGTTTGCTGATACCTTTTATCATGAATGATATCAACTGACTTTTCCACATCAGTGGAAATGATAATGTGTTTTTTTCTTCTTTAAACTGTTTGGAGGAATACCTTGATTTCTGAATATTAAACTTACCTTCCAATCCCAGCTATGAGTATTTAGAAGTTTGTTGTTGAATTTCCAAATGTTTTGAATTTTTTTTCCAGGTAGCATCAGTTTCTAATTTAATTCCAACATGAACAGAGAACTTATTTTTGTGATTTCATTTCTATTAAACTTATTAAAAATTTGTTTTCTCACAAAAAATTAGGTCTATCTTGGTAAGCATTCCATGTGCACTTGAACGTGTGTTCTATTGTTTGCGGTTAGAACGTTCAATAAACGCTCATTGCATCCATTTGGTTGATAGCAGTTTTATTTTCCAAGTTTTTCAACATACTACCAGATTTTCTGTCTACTAGTTCTACCAATTTTGGGGAGAGTATTTTTGAAGCCTTCAACTATAATAATGAATATAACTGTTTCTTCTTTCAGCTGTATCAGTTTTTATTTCATATATTATATTCTGAAGCTCTGTTGTTGGGTACACACTCACTCCTAAAACTGTTGTCTTACTGGTAAATTGTTCCTTTTATCATTGTTTAATTTCCTCTTTATCTCTGGTCGTTTTCTCTCTCTAAAGTCTACTTTGTCTGCTATCAACATAGCAACTCAAATTTTCTTTTTTGTTTAAAGTTTGCATGGTTTATCTTTTCCCATCCTTTCAATTTTAACATAGCTGTGTCATTATATCAAAGTGAGCTTATTTTACACAGCATACTGTTGTATCATATATTCTTCCTTATCCACTCTGACAACTGTTGTTTTTTAATTGTTTTTTAAACAACTTATATTTAATTTAATACTGATATACTTAGACTAAAGTCTACCATTTTATTGTTTGTTTGCTGTTTGTTCTTTCTGGGTTTTGTTCCTCTACTTTTCCTATCTTATTTTGCAATTGTTGGATCTTCTTTTAGTGTTCCATTTAAATTCATCTTATTGGGTTTTTTTTTTACTATATCTCTGTGTCAATATAAAATTTATTTCATGGTTGCACCAGGGATTACAATATACATACTCAATTTTCATATTCTTATTTTGAATCAATATTTTATACCTTCAAGTGGGATTTAGAAATCATACTACCACCAGTTAGGCTCCTGTTCTATTCCCCTTTGTGTGGTAAACATATGAATTACATCTACATACAATGAAAACTACATCAGACATCAGTTTTTGCTTTCAACCACTCCTGGAGCTCTTTCTGTCCATGTTGATTTCCACTACTCAGTTTCCCCAAGTTGAAGCTGCATGCTACCAGACAAAAAACATGGTAAACTCACCACTAAATTTATAGTGTTCTCATTTCTGCTCTTTCTCAATCCATGTGCTACTATTTACTTCTCAGAATCCTTAAATATATAATCCATACATTTGATCCAGGTTTGACAGTTGCATTCAGTGGAAGAGACAGGGTTCAGTCTGTTTATCTATCCCAAATTGGAACCTCACTAAAGAGTTCTGAGTAGAGAAATACCATAGTAAAGTAATAATTTAGAAAGATATACCTTGCTGTATAAAGGCAGTTTTGTAGAGGAAGAGCCTAAAGCAGACAAATAGATAATCCAAATCCAAATCTTGCTTTTAGTCTTTAGTTTTCAACTTCAGCCACAGCACCCCTTTACTTTTTTCCACAAAATAAATATAAATTACATAACAAGCCTCTAAATAACTGAGTATTCTATATTATAAAATGATTCATTAGCATTGGGAACTTAATTTAGGATTTTACTCATTGTCAGATATCAGGAATTTCTGAACAATACCAAGTAATATATAAAAGTAGCAGTGGTCATGGAATTCAATTTTTAAAGTTCTTACCTTTAACTAGAAAAAACCCTCTTCATTCATCCCTTATGACTATTTACTAAATGAAGTCCAGCAGTACAAACACACCTTCAGTGCTCAAATAATCCACCTTTAACTAAAGCTCTTATTATATAAGCCTAAAATTTTAAGGGGTGTGTGTGTGTGTGTGTGTGTGTGTGTGTGTGTGTGTGTGTGTGTGTGTGTGTGTGTGTGTGTGTGTGTGTGTGTGTGTGTGTGTGTGTGTGTGTGTGTGTGTGTGTGTGTGTGTGTGTGTGTGTGTGTGTGTGTGTGTGTGTGTGTGTAAAAGCAGAACATGGCCAGAACAAATTTTTAGAAAGTCTACCAACAGGGATTAATCACTTGTCTGCAATCTGACAAGGGCCATAACAATAACAGCTGAGAGCAACCAGAGAAAACAATGAGTGCTGTGCATACAGCCCATCCTCTCCTTCAATTGTTCAGATATTCACAAGCCAAGAAACCAATGTTGCCTAAATGTCAGTTAGTAATGCCTGTCTTTTAAAAACACAATGATGCATTTTGAATTCCACTAAATAAAAGTAGCTTTTCATTCAGATTAACCTAATACTTCAGCAACTATTTATGAGCACTTCAATTAAAACATATACAGGTAAATGGCTACTCAGGTAATAAACTTTGGATTTACTACTTATAAGACCACTTGCAAATTTCTTGGACCAGTTCTTGGAATTTATTAGCATCATGAAAATGATGATTTGTTTGTTTGTTTGTTTTAAACTGGTTTCCTCCAAATCAGAACCTGTTAAGCAGCTGTAAACTTTATGAGGGCAAGGACCAGGTGCTGAGCACCAGGATAAAGTATTCTAGAATGAGTCTGTTTTCTACCCTTGGAGAGTTCAGGTCGAGAGCAGTCCCTGACCCAGCAAAGGTGCTCAATAATGTTTGTTAAATATTATTACTTTCTAAAAAGCTTAATTTCTGCATAAGCCCTTGTATCTATCACATGCATCAGTACAGTCTCCCTTTCCTGGAGTACATGGCAAACCCTGGAAATAACAGAAGCCATTCATATTTGCTCCTAGAAATGTGCTGAAAAACAAAACACAAAACCAAACCTCTGTGTTTCCATTTTTCCCATTCACTGCCAGTTCTTGTGTGCTAAAGCTTCTGAGACATGAAGCCAACACACCCAGTGGTTTTTTTAGTGCCTCCTTTTCTACTGTTCTCAAGCAAATGTGTGAAATGAAACAAAATCTAGGGCTTAGGTTGAGTTCTTTGAGACCCACACAAGAATGACGATCATAGGCTAAGATATACAAAAGGAGGAAAAGACTAAAACATCTGTTGAAGGAACACTATGTCAATAAACACACTAGTTGTCTTCTCTAGAGTACCTGATTTACACCTCACAGTAAGCCCCTGGCTTATTATTAACATGACTCTACAGGATACTGAAACTCAGACAAGATAACAGCGGATAAGTGAAGTCCTAGCCCAGAAATGGAAAATTAAATGAAAAAGCAATTGTTCACCTTTAGTTTTGATAGACACAATAATAATAGAAAGCCATCTTACAACTTGGAGATGCTTCGTGAATATAACTAATCATTTCAGCTCACCTCCTCAGTCAGTATTCAATGTACTGACACACCTCTAGATGGGATTTCTTCCCTCACATTTTTCTTAGAGGTATTGTTTTTCCGATGCTGTCCAGAGGAGAGAAACACCCATCCAGGGAGAAGCTTCCAGGGACAGGATTGCTGTGGTATGCCAGCAAAATGAATTTAAACAACAGGTGGGGCTAGTTTCCTTTACAACAGATATGAATTCTCTCTGCAGGCCTGACTGCTCTGAGGAGTACCAAGTCATCTCTCAGCCCTGGTAACAGCAAGACATGCTCTCAAGTTTCACATGCTTCCAAAACCCATATTGAATTCAGATGCCAAAACTTGGGGTCATATTTCTTAAAACAGACAATTATACAGGAGTGATTCATGGTAAATATAAACACTCGATACTACCTACTTCCTCTAATTTCATTAGAAAGCAAAATGAAACAAAACAATAAACAGCAAAAACAAGCTGTCATCACTATGATGTAAGCTTTTGTTGTCTGCTCAATTCTGCTACTAGCAGCATATGCAGTATAAACTCAGACCTAGGTTGTTCGTTTAAATGTTAAGAAGGTTGCTTCCCATTTGGAAAAGAAAGCTCCACAAAACAGGTAACGGAGACTGAGACTCCGTCCTTGGACTTTCTGCTGCAAGAAGCAGAAAGGCGAAAATCAGCAGTGTCTGAGGGATGGCCACGGGGGGTGGACGGCAGACAGCACTCTTCATGTGCAGTGAGCATCTGGGACCAAGGAACACAGTTAAGAGTTAGTCTGGAGTGACTGTGGGGCTGCTACCTTTATCACTGCAGAGGCATCTTTTTATATGGCTACAAGAATTAAAGAATTGGGAATGCCCGCCTATAAAAAGAGCAGTGAGCCTGAGGTCTGGGGTGGCCTGGGCACAGACGTTGCTTGTCCCCAGGAACAGAGCTTGGGTGACTGGAAGATAAACATGGTGGCAGAAAGCTTCCAAAAACGGATTCTGACACCAGGGGCCGGAGCTGTTGCTCAGGCCCAATGGGACCATAGCACTGTCTCCCCAATGAGACACCTGCCATCAGGAAGGCATCAGAAAGACTTGGCAGCCAGGCAAGCTCTCACTCTAGCGTTAGGGCAGCCCGTGATGCTGCTAGAGACGTGATACAGAAACACAGCATCATACCAGATGGGTTGACCAGGGGAGGTGTCTGTAACTGAGTTTTGTTAGTATATATGTTGGCTGTTTAACTTTGTTTCAGGGGCTTGTATTTTATGTAAAAAATAACACACTGACTAGAATTCTGCTCTTAAGAGGAGATTCCCATCATTTTGTTGGGTCCCTCTCCTGACAGCTCTAATCTTAAATGATGCTAAAGTATGAACAGAAGTACTCTGGGGCCTTATCCTTTACTACAGCCATTGCCCATGCGCTTGATCCACAGACTTCGTGGAGGGTATCCATCAGAGGCAAGGAGGCAAGAGTGATTCTACATATTATCTTCCCCAACCTAGGCCTGAGAGAGAAGCTTGTCCCTTGCTAGCTATAGAGGATCCCTTAGTAGGTTTTTAAAAACTCATCCTCAATAGTCAATGACTATTTCCTGTGAAAGAGGCTGAGGAAGGGGATAGAGTAGAAAACCTGAAGAAGTTGCTAAAGAAATAAGATAATTCTATCTTAGAAGCAAGGGCAAACCCAGTTGGGCTTTATCATTGGAACCTGGCCAAAATCATATTTGATTTTGAAAGCAAAGTTCTTTGCTTTCAAGTTCATTCTTAGCCTATAGGTAACAGAAGAGCCAAATTCCTACATTGACGTAGGACACTGATGACATTCCCAAACTAGAGTGTAAACAGTTATCATGATTACATAGGTCGCCATTCTATCAAATCAAGAGCATAACTGTAATAATACAAACAAGGCATGTACTGACACTGTCTGTGAGTGCTCAAGTTCACAGGTAGCGTTACAGATCTAATGAGTAGAAATCTTTTCATGTGTGTTATATGTTGAAATTGACCATCAAATTGAAACACAGATGTATATTTAATATTTGAAGAGTCAAATGCTACAACAGTTAATGATGATTATGAAAGCTGTTAAATTTATGTACAAAACAATAATTAAGGACTTTCAATATAAATAAGTAGGAAAATAGATTAACAGTTAAAGTGACTATGAAGAGAGCGTGCTTTGTACATAACCTTAAGAAAAACATTTATCCCTAGAGACAAATGTGCATGAAATTTCCAAATAACATAAGCTGAAAAACAGGCATCAGATTATATCGTAATTTCTAAATTTGCAGAATTTTCTTCATGAACTAGCATTCACAATTTTACATACCCTTGAGAACTACACACAATTTTTAGGTATTTAATACCACTTAGGACATACGGTTTTCAGGAAAAATTCCTGTTTAGGAATTCTTCACATCTGTGAGAATAAATTAATGATGGCAGAATATTAACTCTGCAATGCAAAATTTCACTGGTAGGAAAAACTAAAATTATGCATAACATCTAAAACCTCTTTGATTCAGACATCATAAATGATATGAAAAATACAAAGAAAAACATGTTAGAGAAAAACGAGTGACCCAAAGAACATTTTATTTCCTTAATCAAATTTTAAAACAGACTTGGAATAGAATGACTTAGAAGACACTTCCTGAAAGTGCTGTGTCTATGAAAGGGAAAGTTTTAGCCAAAATGTTGCTCAAATCACTACTGTTACAGATGGATCTCCTTTTCAGGAGCTGATATTCCTTAATTATGAATCCTGATACAAAGTTCTTTCTGTTGCAACAAAACATGTTTACTGAAAAGGTATTTTCCTCACTGTATCTAATATATTATATAATATGTAAGGTATAGTATATAAAAGTTAGTGACCTTATTATATCAATTGAAGGTAAGCATCTATTTTCACATGACAAATATACTGTGTTCCTCTTTCTACTGCAGGAGGAATCTAACAACTTCTAGTGTTGAAAAATACTGTTTTTGCACTAGAATGCCAAACTTCTGAAATTAACCAACAAAATTATTAGTTAAAATTTGTAGTTATTAATTTTTAAATAAATTTTTAGCTATTATTGTTACCTCCAAAATGCAACTTCACCAAACCTATATTTGATCTTAACATTCAGCCATGTAACATTCATTCATTCAGTACACCTCTAGAAACTGACCCAAATGTTAATTCCAAATAAAAGTAAAATAATGCAAAACGCTAAAGTAGTCTTTGAAAATACACTCAATGGCAGAGCCATTATTCTTACAATTCCTGTCCTGTCATTTTAACATTAGCTCACGTTCTTCCTTATAATCGGGAAACAATTTTTAAAATTCTTATAAATGTTTTCCATTGAACTATTCTGTGTATAATTCTGAGATGTCTAGTCCTGATTGTTTTGTGTTTACTCATTAGAAGAAGGAAACCATATTCACCAATAGTGGGGCCGAAGTATATGAACCAAACACAAGTCATCTGTACAGTTTTCCTTCCCCAACCATCAATTGAGCTTTGCAGGTTAAAAAAGTAAAAAAAAAATAAAGATAAAGAAAAATGAATTCACTAAGTTCATTTTGTTTGGACCTTATGTGGATCTTTTAGAAAAATCTATCTCTTGAGGTGAAAATAAAAGTTCTTTGAAGCCAACAGTTTTCTCTGAAAGTAAAACTTCAGTTTGATTCTTCTGTTAAATTAAAATATTAACTATGCTGTGAGCTTAGTGTAAAGAATGAACGTATCTGCCTATATCTATCTGTACCTGTACGTCTATTTGTCTATCCATCCACCCATCATCTATCTACCCATCTATGCATCCTTTTACTCACAGACATACAAAGAAATACGTCACAGAGTTTGACGCATCTAATGGTAACTGTGTCTGTGTGGTTTGATTTGAGGCAATGTTTTTACTAGTTTAATGCAATGTTTACACTGTTTTTAACAAAACAATATAGAGAGTTTTCTAAAAGAAACAAAGAAGAAAAGCAACAAAAAAAACAAAGTGTGCAAGCAAATATGCCAGGACGGTAAATAAGGTAATTCTGAGAAGAATGGAGATTATGATTTTAATCTATGTAGATTTCAGCATTTTTAACATTCAAAAAGTAAAATGTTCCCTCAAGCTCACCAGAAAAATATAAAATGAAATATAACAGATCTTGTCTCCTACTCCAGAATCCTCTTCCCGTTCTCCAGAAGTAGCCTATGTTAATTTTGTCCTCTTCTTTCTAGAAATTTTCTATGTGTATATACATATATACATAGCTATCGATACAGATATATCTGTTTTTTATATAAGCCAGATCAAACAATTCTCAAAATACTCTCCAAACAAGTTGTAAACACTATATGAATGGAATTAATGTCTTTACTATTCTTTATTTTCTCTACAGCTTTTGGATCATTTTCATTCAGTTTCAGTGAGATGCTAGCAAGGCGGTATATTAAAGAGCATTTTATTTCCTAGTCTTTTTGTGACTGGCTCTCCATTTGATTCTGAATTGTTGATTCCAGTCTCCTGGGTCCCACAGGAGTCTCAGAGATGCCAATTAACTATGATGCTGGGTAAAGATGGAAAATCAAGTTTGAGGGAATCTTAATTTAATAAATTTCCACTGGCTCCCAAGGCACCCTCCTATCCTCTTCCCAATCACACAGGGTAGTGTATACCATTAGTTCCACTCACGATAACTTCCTGCCAGAGCACAGAACACAGCAGAATACTGTAGCCTGGCTTTACTCCTTTACCCTTCCCTCCCCTTTACATACGACATTTTTTCCCTCCTTGCCCACCACTCAAAACTTAGAAATGGAGTTCCTAAGCTTGGGCTCATTTTTCTCTGATTTCTTGAACTCTCTCAAAGGTTCACTTTGGAACTTTCTATCTACTCCCTTTAGTATAGCAGCGAGGCTCATATAGTTCTGGGGGAGAAAAAGTATGTGGCTATAGCTCTCCCTTCAAGAATTCATGTAATAGAAGTTTTCAATTGGGATGAAATTACTATATTAGCCAGCATTACAGAATGAAACAGAAACCGCCTGATATATGTGCGCAGAGATCACACTTTGATCCAGGCAGTGAAGCATCAGCCCCCAAAGGTGACCGGAAACACCCATCTATGGGAGGTGGCATCCGGCACAGCTTCTTAGCTACACTATGATGAGAAGATCCCTGTTCTGCCTCCTGCTAGGAGTTCCTTTTACATCTTGGGGTCCAAACATGCCCGGCAGAATTCCAACCCAAACAGGGGAACGGGTGAATGTCAAATCAGTGATGGCTGCAAAGTCAGCTCTTCACAGCTCGTGTTCTTCCAGAGAAAGGTTAAGATGAACTTGCTGTTACACCCTTCATCCAGAGACTCTGATTTGACCCTAATTGACATGAAGCCTGAGAATCCTGCCTCAAGACTTTGCTTTCTTTGGGGGAAGTCTGAGAGTTTACTTCTCCACTTCAAGGCATTTTCTCCTGGTGCCTTTGGAAACTCAGGATCAGCTGGGCTCTGTCTGGGTCAAGGCACACCTTCCCTCTTTTCAACTTTTCCCCTAAGACTCTGGAAGGACCCAGAGCTACTCCCGATTTTCTCCCCCAGCAGCTGGTCACCCATGGGTGCGCTTCAGCAATTAAAATGCCAAGATCGGTTCCTGGAGGAAAGGTGGCGATGCTTCGCCCTGCAGCTGCACATGGAACAGATGAACCGCCAGCCAAAGGCGCAGCAGTCAGTCCGTCTTACTCAACGGCAGCTGTTAGCGAATTTGCTTGCTTCCTTTCTGCAAATTCCAGGGTTTCTCTTTGCTGCACTGAGTCAAATTTCATTCCAACTTGGTTGAATTCGCACTTTTGATATTTTAAGGAAAAACTAGGCAACTCTATGCTTAATAATACCTTTCCCTTCTTTTCTTTTAGCCATTTCTTTAATCGAGTAGCCAGGAAAACAGGGCAATGCGGTTCAAAAGGAATTTGAAGTGAAATATGAGAAGGTAGGTGTAAAATTTCATTACACAGCAAAAATCAGTTAAAATGTCCCAAGTGTAACTTCTAAGAATTCCCTGAGACTGTAGCCTAGTTAAGTATCCAAATCACTTGACGGACATGACTATAAACGAATTTCCAACATTGAAAACATGCACGTAAATATATGTATACGCATCTGCCTTGGTACTGTTAAAAGTATAAGGTACAAATGTAATAAGATAATCCATAAGGTTGTACCGAAACAAATTTAGAAAGCTATGCACCAATGCACATTAAATGGTGAGTTTATTAAATCCCCTATTGTTGTTATAGTGATAATAACATTTAGCATAGACTCTGCGGTTCAATGGCTAAGTGCATTAAAACGAAGTGTTCAAATATTGAGATACTGTGGACTCATTCATTTCATACATGAAATGAATCCACTGGGTAAAGTGAAGAATATATTATAAGGTCTTGAGCTACAATTGTTTTTAATCTAAGCACTGAAATTATACAAGTCCAAGTGACTGCATATGTTATATCAAATGGAGTGGTAGTCAAATAATGTGCCAAAAAAATTTTAGATAAACAAATACTGCCCTATTTACTCTGAATAGTTCCCTCTCCCTTGCTGTCAGTAAACTGCATTCGTTTTTTGAATAAATTTTATGTCTTGTAATTTGAGTGGACTTTAGACTACCTAAGGGAGCCCCCTGATACTAGATTTACCTTTAAATGTCACAATTTCAGTATTACGAGTATCTGCCTGTGTGTCCCTTGTTAAAGAAATCATCTGATTTTAAGCAGGGCAAAGAGGGAGAAATAAAAGCCCTGCTTAAGACGACTGACAGGCTGGCAAGAAGCGATACTGTGTATATACTAGGGATGTTGATTAATAAATGCTTTAGAATGAATTAGATTAACCGAACATTCAGGGCACACTCGTATTTCTACCATCAGCCTGAACAATGACTCAAGTAAGACACCCTCTCCGCCTAATTTCTACCTCTGAAATTCATGGGGACTATTTTATTGGCTTCGTAGAAGATTTTAAACCCATAAACAACATTCATACGATTTAATAACCTTTAGTACATATGATTAAAAGTAATGTTTATAAAGGTATTGTTTAAGATCTGATATAACAACAACAAACACACCTAAGGTTTCACTTCAAATTAAAATGCTCAGACCTAAGTCTATAATAGAATATCTGCAAGTACTCCTGTCCCCAACATCCTCCAAATTGCCATGCTAACTAGGGAAATCAAATTAGGCAACAAGGTTAATTTATGGATAAATAAGAAAAAAAAAAAAAAAAAGAGAAGAAGAAAGAAGAGACAAGACCAAAAAAAAAGTTAACATTCCCTCTATATTTTACAGTAAATGAAAATTATACCAATGAGTATTAATTTGTATTTTATTTTAAAATTTAGAATAAATTCTGTAGTCCATGTGGTCAGGTAACAAGAATTTGCTCTACTAATACATAAGGATTGATAGGTACATTTTTTTGATGATTCTAAATGCTTTCAAGTATCTTGCTATGTCTCAAAGCTCTATATATTCACGTGTCTGGTTACACAGTAGTGTATGCTAAGTGAAGAGAGTCTTTTAATTGATATGTTTTTCCCAAAAAAATGAATTTTGATTATACTTTGTTTACTACAGCAATATTATGGTAAAATGTAGTGCTATTTAAATGGTGGTTAAAATCTATAATGCAATTTCAAGGTTGAGAATAATAATGGACTTATTTTCTCTAAAACAATCAACAAATATTTATTGAGAAGGCATTCTGATAGTTGCCATAGAGGTTCAAAATAAATGTAAGGTGAATCCCTGCTGTCTTTGAATTTATGTACTAATGTGGAGAAGAAAAATATTTATATAAAATTGCTTATATTTTAAAGCACTACATGGTAAGTCACAAATAAACAGGCATGAAAGCATTGTAGTTCATAAATAATGCTTCCCTAACAAATATTTTCTAGAGTTGAATGTGAAATACAAAGATATCCTGAAATAAAATTATTTTCTTTCTAAACAATGGAATGTTTTTTATAAATTATATTTGGAAATCATGTGAAGATCAAAAAATTCGGTTAAATTTGAAATAGCCAAATGTAAACTGTTGTGTTATTACCAAATACAAAGTATGGTTTGACTAGAGAATTAACAAGATGATGTATGCACTGAGTGAGCCTCCTGATGTTGGAAACATGATAGGAATAGCTGCAATCACCAATTCGACATTATCCTGGAGACCTTAGCCACTGCAATAAAGCTAGGAAAGGAAAGAAAACATATAAGAATTGGAAAGGAGGAATTAAAACTGTCAACTGTTCACATATGACATGATTATAATCACAGGAAATACAGAAGAAACTAGAATGAATAAATGAATTTAGTTAATGTTTTAGGTTAGGTCAATATGCAAAATTAATTGTATTTCATAAAATAGCTATAAAATTAGAATGAAATAAAATATCACCTAAGATAGTATCAAAACTATTAAGTACCTAGGTATAAATCAAATTTAATAATAAAGTAAATTAAAACCATTAATTTGATAACACTGCACAACTACCAGAATGGCTAAAATTTAAAATACTGACTATATTAAGTGTTGGCCAGGATGTGGAGCACCTGGATCTCTCGTACATTGTCAGTGTGAATATAAACCAGTTCAGCGACTTGGTAAAACATTTTGGCGCCATCTACTTAACCTAAATGTATGTCTATCTACAGCAATTCCACTTCCAGGTAGAGACCCAAGAGCAATAAACACATATGTCCTCCAAAAGACCTATACAAGAAGGTTTATAGAAACTTCATTTATAATAGCCCCAGACTGGAAGCATCCCATATGTCCATCAACATGAGAATAAACAATTTGCAGTTTAGCTATATAATGGAACATAACAGAGCAATAAAAAAGTATTGTTGCATGAAACAACACAGACGAAATGAAAAAGCATTATGCTCAAAGAAGAAAGAGTACATGTTTCCTGAATCAACTTGTTCTCAACTCATAAACAGACAAAACTAATATATAGTACTAGAAGACAGAATGGTGGTTGCCCTTCAGAGAGGGGGCATGGTCTGTTAAGGGGCAAAAGGGAACATCTAGGGAAATAGAATTTCTCCTTATACTCATCTGGGCGGTTACACAAGTGTAAACATATAAAAACTTTTCAAGATTACTTAATATTTATGTACGTTACTCAATATAAATGGCTTGTCAATTAAGAAAGAAAAGGGTTTAAAAGATAACATATTCCACCTTTCAGTTGAAAACTTGGGAAATGAATAGTTCAGTTAGTCCAGTTTTTCCCCAATGTTCTTCTATATCTAAAAGAATTATTTTAGATAGAACCATAGGAAGAAAGCATACAAGGGAAGAATAGGACAATTTTGGATGAAATTCTTTTTATCTTCACTTAGAAAAAATTGAACTCTGTGCGTAATACAATACGATCAAATGTCAGCTCTTTATGTTATTTCTATTGGTTCTCTCAAATTGCAATCATACACACACAGATAAAGCTTTCCACTTACTTTTTCTGAGTCTCAACTCTAAAATGAAGGAAATAGCTAGGCTCTTCAGTATACAAGAGCAGAAGCTAGCCAGAAATATGAACCATTCTAACATTTTCCTCTCTACTATGACATTTTAACATCTTCTAAATTAGAATATTTAAGAGTTTGAAATCCTACAAAGAAGTGTGCTTTTGATGCCATTTCTCTTGGGAATCTTGGAGAGAAACATAAAATAATAAATCATCATATAACTTACGTAGTGGCACTGCTGCTGGAGTGTCACTGCAGAGACTGTTAATTGTACAGGCCATGTTCACACAATAGCCTTTGACTGTGATCATTTTACTGCTATTACCAAGTTCAGTTATCCACCTCCATCTCTAATCACTTTCTTTAAAAAGTTACATTTGCTATCCAGGGAACTGGGGCTTGAATTGGGCTGATCATTATGTGCAACATTTTTTAAAAATTAAACTGGGAATGAAAATGAGGACCAACAACAAGGAACCACGTATTTGGTAGCGTAGAGAAAGAGAAGTTCTCAAAAACTGTTTTTTCTGTTATTATCCTAAGAGAACATTAACAAATGAAAAACAGAACACAACTCTGTAACCTGTGGTTGCTATGCTTTTAGAATAACAAAATTTGGACAATCCCTTGAAATTTGTTGAAACAGTCTGATTTGTAATGCTCAAAATAGTCTGATAGTTATTTTGCGAATATCTTCTTTAAAAAAGTTTAATGCCTATTATATATTTCTTAAAGGATTGTATTACTTCTGCAGGCAGAATCAGAAAGATGAAGAAACATATACATCTGCTTTTCTAATGATAGACTTTGATAGAGTTGTTTATACCACAAACAGGCTACGTCTCAAAAGAGCATCTCCATCCCTAGGTATCCGAATATCATGTGTACTTTATCTTCCTATTTTGGGGTGGGTTTTTCCAAAGAGTATAGAAGGATAAATTTTTCATTTTAGGCTAACCTCACTCAATGTAACCCTTCACCTATTCTACTACAATGTAAATTACAGAGTTGTAGCCTTGCTATCAGTGAAATGTTATTTTTAATTAAATACTTATATTTTAAAATGTAATGCAAGTTCAGATTAAAATTGACTGATAGATTCAACATAACTCAAAATAATAAAAAGAAAAACGAGAGAATTTTTCTACTGTGAAGCAGCAGCTGACTTGCCAGATTCATGTGGGCTTTGAGTAGAGGAATAAAATGGCAAATACATAGAAAGTACAGCAGATAGAGTCAACCCATCGCTTACAGAAATGAGGCATACCTGTTCTCAATTTCTTGTTAGGCTTAGTTTTTATGTTTGTAAGATTTGATATAATAGCTATAAAAACACAAGTTGCATTGCACACTACTTCAAGTTGGCTGTGGAAGATACATCTTCTTTCTTTTTGTCTACAAGGCACTGTATCTTTCTCAGGACTCCCTGCCTCTGTGTGGTGTCGGTGATGACGGTGGTAAATGGGGCAGGGGAGCCCTCAAATTAGCTCCATCCCATCAGTGTAGCTCAATCCAATAATTAAAATAATCTCATATTGTCCCCTCTCCCTAAGTTCTTTTCCAAGACTGCATTGGGTATATGGAGACTGCAGTGAGTTTCAAGACCTCAGAATGATGGAAAGATAGGGTCTCTGAATCTATGTGGGACGTGGATCATGCCAGTCTCTGGTGTGGGCTGTTCCCTGAATGGCACTCTCTCTGGGATCCGATGCCAGAGTCTGGTGGCCAGTCTCTTGCAACCTAATCAGGGCTGAAGGGTGCTCCCTGGAGCCTTGGTCTTCCTTCATTTCTCACTGGTCCAGCCTAGCAATCACCACCGGGGTATCTCCTTCAGGGCACACAGGAACTTCTCAGCCCCATCCATGCCACCATCACTAGCAGGCATGTTCCATAAAGCTAAACACGAACATTCTCTCTGTGCCTGCCTGCAACGCATCACCTGGTTCACTTTGACGCCCCCTCTCCCTGCACCCAGTGGGTATGGGGGTAGTCAGCAGAGTGAGCTCCTCCTGCTGCTGCTGGTATTCCTTTTAACTAATATAAAATACCTTTCCAGTTCTGGACAACATCTGGAAAAGGAAGACTCCCCTCCCTTTCCTATCTTCCTTTCTCATTTGTACAGTCCTCATATCAGAAGGGATGAACTTTCTCTCCTCCCTTTTTCTGTCTAAGAAGATCCTCCCTTATGTAAAACTCAATGATCTAGTCTATCCACCAGGCCTCTTGGTAATGAATTTAATAAAGTTTTCCCCTGCTGACAGTCTAGCTTTCCAACCTACTGTCTAGCCGTTCACTGAAAATTCCCATTAGGGACATTAAAAGCTGGATTTCATCTCATTCTCTTTCCATTTCTCCAGGAACAATCCTAAATCAGCTCTCTCTGTGATGGATGCTTCAGCTCAGTTGGATGAAAGTCACACATTCATAAAAATGCAAGAGAGAAGGCAATTCACATTCTCCCTCTCTCTCTCACACACACACTTTCAAATACAATTTCCATTGCATAATAATAAACTAGACAATTTCTTAAGCATGTATTTGGTGTCAAAACACTGTGCTAAATTCTTGACATATATTATCTCATTTAATCTGGGCAACAAATCTGAAATATGGGACTTTTTAGTACCATTTTTCAGATGAGACAACTGAGCCTTAGAGAAAAGATATCATTTTTCCCAAGTCAAAAACAAGTAGTGGAACAAAAAGTGAAACCTAAGTAATTCTCTTCTTTTTATTTCAATCTAAAAAGCTACATGTACTTGAATAGTACTCTCCCTTCTGGTCTCATTATAATTCTTAAAAAGCTGATATTCTGGTAGTGCAATTCCACACAGTTGCTCCTAATCTCTCCTGAGATTGGTACTGTGTCTGAAACTATGGCCAGTGAGTACATGAGCAGCTACCCTCTCCCTGATGTCACCTTGTCCCTAAGAACCACCTGCAACTCTCTCCCACTTAATTCTGACCCTGATGCTCATCTTCTGTACGTATTCAAGTTTGTCATGGATGCCCTGTTGCCTAAGCATTTTGTATGCCTAGTAAATATACTTGTCATCAATAACCTATTAGCATTCAGCAGCTGCAATGAAACAAAAATAAGGAACAGTTGAGGTTCCAATTTATAGAAACCCACAAGCAAACGAACTGACAAAGAGGGGCAGGCTGGCTTCCAGTGGAAAGTTCTTGCTTTCCTCCAAAGGCCAACTTACCTACCATACTGTAGCATCTAAAAATTCAGAGCCAGCAGTGGGACTTATTCAAGGACTTTGGAGCCTTCCATAAATTTCTATGTTTCTCACAGAAGTTCTTCCCCAAGTCCCTCAACTACACACACACACACACACACACACACACACACACACATATGCCTTACCTATTTCACCATTTGTTTCATATATAATTAGGTTGACAGAATGCTATTCCAGCTGCCACAGACTTTCAGAGTTCATTCACAAAACAAAAGCTCACATAAAAGTACATTACCAGTAAATTAGTGAAGCATACATTACAAATAAAATAGTGAAGAAAATCTCAGGTAATGTCTTTTAGAAGCTCAGTTACTTGGAGACCTCCAGGTAAATCTTCTTGGCTCCCAAGCCAAGCAGCCTAAAGGGAAACCATGGCTCAGCCCTTCCCAGGTCTCAGGACTTTCTCCTGTTTCCTCCTCCTCTGTCAACTTTGGGGAAGGAGAGGAAGATGGCTCTGCATTCAGTACTGTTTACAAACAACATTTTGTAGCATTGGAAGGCAATTTGGACAACAAGCAATTTTGATAACAAGGTACAATTTCTTGACAAAAAACAGTAACAGTCACTTGCAAAAGTGACAGGATGCATCTACAGAAAAGAAGAGATTAAAGAGGAGTGGCTGATAAAAGGGCTTTTAGGTTGTAATTTGAATCATTCTGACGTTTTGATGAATGCCTACCCTCACCAAATAGGATAGAGGTTGAAGTGTTAATCGTGGAACGTGGAAAGGTGGTAGCTGCTGGCTTGGAGACTTGAACGTGAATGTGTGACGGTGCTCCACAAGCTCAGGCTTGCTAAACTGGCTAGCGTCACAAGCAAATCTCACTAATATTTAAATGTTTATGGTCCTAATTTGAAAAATATCCACAAATACCATAAAATACAAAAGAGAAACAAATTTATGGGCTCTGCAGCAGACGAAGACATACACTCTTTTTTTTTTTTTAAACAACCTTAATGATATCATGAGTTAGGAGCTAAAGTGATCTGCCTCCACCAAACAAGTTTTACATGTAATGTGTTCATCACTTTCCACCACTCATGGCATTTTGCTATCCTATTAGCATGGTGTGGCCAACCAGGGATTTCAAAGATCGCTTCGCCATTACTTATCCAATATTATTTTTCAAAGCAAACGCCTAAAAGTCTACTTGAATAGGGGAGATTGCTTGTGATACAACTGAATATTCAGCTTCAAGCTGCAAACAATTTCCATCATCCCTCTAAACACTGGAGGACATCAAGTTTGTTTTATCAAGACCTGAAAAATAAAACACCAGATATATTTCCTTTTACTCTGTCAACAGTAACTTTCTGACAATAATAGCAGGTACATTCAACATCAGTAAAACATATCAATGTTAAGGGATAAATTGTTTTCAAATAAACAAATCACCTGGAGACAATGTTTAATGATGGGTAATTCTGGGAGAACCAAGTCACTGAAGGAAGAAGAAAACAAAGTAACAACCCATTTCAATTCAACAGATTGACATTTTAAGCAATAAAGAATCACATTACTAGGACCCACAGGGCTGGAAAAGGCCCTGGGAGGGGTGGGGGGTAGGGCTTAGGCTCAACAGAAAGAACTGAAGACAGTCTCAGAGACTTCTGGGACAACACTAAATGCACCAGCATTCGAATTATAGGGGTCCCAGAAGAAGAAGAGAAAATGAAAGGGTCTGAGAAAATATTTGAAGAAATTATACTCAAAAATTTCCCTAAATGGGAAAGGAAATAGTCACCCAAGTCCAGGAAGCACAGAGAGTCCCAAAGAGGATAAACCCTAAGAGAAACACACTGAGACACATATTAATCAAACGATATTCCATGCAAATGGAAATCAAAAGAAAGCTGGAGTAGCAATACTTGTATCAGATAAAATAGACTTTAAAGACTGTTACCAGAGATAAGGAAGGACACTGCATAATGATCAAGGGATCAATCCAAGAAGAAGATATAACAATTATAAATGTTTATGCACCCAACATAGGAGTACCTCAATACATAAGGCAAATGCTAACAACCATGAAAGGGGAAATCGACATAACACAATAATAGTAGGGGAACTTTAACACCCCACTTACACCAATGGACAGATCAACCAAACAGAAAGTAAATAAGGAAACACAAGCTTTAAATGACACAACAGACCAGATATATTTAACTGACATTTATAGAACATTCCATCCGAAAGTGGCAGAATACACTTTCTTCTCAAGTGCACATGGAACATTCTCCAGGATAGATCACATCCTGGGTCACAAATCAAGCCTTGGAAACTTTCAGAAAATTGAAATCGTATGAAGCATCTTTTCTGACCACAATGCTATGAAACTGGAAATCAATTACAGGGAAAAAAACTGAAAAAAAACACAAATACATGGAGGCTAAACAGTGTGCTACTAAATAACCAAGAGATCACTGAAGAAATCAAAGAAGAAATTAAAAAAAAAAAAGACAACGAAAACACGATGACCCAAAACCTATGGGATGCAGCAAAAGCAGTTCTAAGAGGGAAGTTTACAGTAATTCAATCTCACCTCAAGAAACAAGAAAAATAAACAATCTAATCCTACACCTAAAGCAACTAGAGAAAGAAGAACAAAGAAAACCCAAAGTCAGTAGAAGGAAAGAAATCATAAAGATCAGAGCAGAAATAAATGAAATACAAACGAAGAAAAGGATAGCAAAGATCAATAAAACTAAAAGCTGGTTCTTTAAGAAGATAAACAAAATTGATAAACCCTTAGCCAGACTCATCAAGAAAAAAAGGGAGAGGACACAAATCAATAAAATTAGAAATGAAAAAGGAGAAATCACAATTGACACCGCAGAAATACACAGGATTATAAGAGACTAATACAAACAACTATATGCCAATAAAATGGACAACCACGAAGAAAAGGACAAATTCTTGGAAAGGTACAATTTTCCAAGACTGAACCAGGAAGAATTAGAAAATATAAACAGACCTATCACACATAATACAACTGAAACTGTAATTAAAAATCTTCCAACAAACGAAAGTCCAGGACCAGATGGCTTCACAGGCAAATTCTACCAAACATTTAGAGAAGACCTAACACCCATCCTTCTCAAACTCTTCCAAAAACTTCAGAGAGAGGAAAACTCTCAGATTCATTCTACAAAGCCACCATCACCCTGATAGCAAAACCAGAAAAAGATATCACAAAAAAAGAAATTATAGACCAATATCACTGATGAACATAGATGCAAAAATCCTGAACAAAATACTAGCAAACAGAATCCAACAACACATTAAGAGGATCATACACCATGATCAAGTGGGATTTATCCCAGGGATGCAAGGATTCTTCAATATACACAAATCAATCAATGTGATACACCATATTAACAAATTAAGGAATAAAATCCATATGATCATCTCCATAGATGCAGAAAAAGCTTTTGACACAATTCAACACCCATTTATGATAAAACTCTCCAGAAAATGGGCACAGAAGGAACCTACCTCAATATAATAAAGGCTGTGTATGACAAACCCACAGCAAACATTGTACTCAATGGTGAAAAAAATGAAAGCATTTCCACTAAGATCAGGAACAAGACAAAGATGCTCACTCTTGCCACCTTTATTCAAGATAGTTTTGGAAGTCCTAGCTGTGGCGATCAGAGAAGAAAAATAAATAAAAGGAATATAAATTGGAAAAGAAGAAGTAAACTGTCACTGTTTGTACATGACATGACACCATACATAGAAAATCCTAAAGATGCCACCAGAAAACTACTAGAACTAATCAATGAATTTGGTAAGGTTGCAGGATACAAAATTAGTGCCCAGAAATCTCTGGCATTCCTATACACTAACAACAAAAAATCAGAAAGAGAAATTAAGGAAACAATCCCGTTTACCATCGCAACAAAAAGAATAAAATACCTAGGAATAAACCTACTAAAGGAGGCGAAAGACTTGTACTCAGAAAACTATAAAACCCTGATGAAAGAAATCAAAGATGACGTAATCAGATGGAGATATATACCATGTTCTTGGATTGGAAGAATCAATATTGTGAAAATGACTATATTACCCAAAGCAATCTACAGATTCAATGCAGTCCCTATCAAACTACCAATGACATTCTTCACAGAATTAGAACAAAAAATTTTACAATTCGTATGGAAACACAAAAGACCCTGAATAGCCAAGGCAATCTCTAGAAAGAAAAACAGAGCTGGAGGAATCAGGCTCCCCAACTTCAAATCATACTACAAAGCTACAGTAATCAAGACAGTATAGTACTGGCACAAAAACAGAAATATAGATCAATGGTACAGGACAGAAAGCCCAGAGATTAAACCCACACACATATGGTCACCTAATTTATGCAAAGGAGGGAAGAACATAAAATGGAGAAAAGACAGCCTCTTCAATAAGTGGTGCTGGGAAAACTGGACAGCTACATGTAAAAGAATGAAATTAGAACACTTCCTAACACCATACATAAAAATACACTCAAAATGGATTAAAGACCTAAATGTAAGACCAGACACTATAAAACTCTTAGAGGAAAACATAGGAAAAACACTGACATAAACCACAGCAAGATCTTTTTTGACCCTCCTCCTACAGTAATGGAAATAAAAATAAACAAATGGGACCTAAGGAAACTTAAAAGCTTTTGCACAGTAAAGGAAACCATAAACAAGACAAAAAGACAACCCTCAGAATAGGAGAAATTATTTACAAATGAAACAATGGACAAAGGATTAATCTCCAAAATGTACAAACAGCTCATGGAGCTCAATATCAGAAAAACAAACAATCCAACTAAAAAATGGGCGGAAGACCTAAATAGACATTTCACCAAAGGAGACATACAGATGGCCAAGAAGCACATGAAAAGATGCTCAACACCACTAATTATTAGAGAAACGCAAATCAAAACTACAATGAGGTATCACCTCACACCTGTCAGAATGGCCATCATAAAAAAATCTACAAACAATAAATGCTGGAGAGGGTGTGGAGAAAAGGGAACCCTCATGCACTATTGGTGTGAATGTAAATTGATACAGCCACTATGGAGAACAGTATGGAGGTTCCTAAAAAAGCTAAAAATAGAACTACCATATGACCCAGCAATCCCACTACTGGGTACATACCCTGAGAAAACCATAATTCAAAAAGAGTCATATACGACAATTTCATTGCAGCTCTATTTACAATAGCCAGGACACGGAAGCAACCTAAGTGTCCATCAACAGATGAATAGATAAAGATGTGGCACATATATACGATAGAATTTTTAAAAAAATGTTACTGATGAACCTAGTGGCAGGGCAGGAATAAAGACATAGACATGGAGAATGGACTTGAGGACACGGTGGTGGGGGGGAGGGAGAAGCCGGGGCAAAGTGAGAGAGTAGCATGGACAGATATACATTACCAAATGTTAAATAGATAGCTAGTGGGAAGCAGCCGCATAGCACAGGGGGATCAGCTCGGTGCTTTGCGACGACTTAGAGGGGTGAGATAGGGAGGGTGGGAGGGAGGCGATATGGGGATATATGTATGCACATGGCTGATTCACTTTGTCGTACAACAGAAACTAACGCAGTATTGTGAAACAAATGTACTCCAGTAAAGATTAAAAAAAAAATCACACTAAAAACATGATAAAAATCACCATCCTCCTCTATTAAATCATGTGAAGATTAAAAAATAGTAATATAACAAGTATGTGCTCCCCTTGCCTGAAATTAATAGCTAGTTTAAAAGAAAGCAAGAACCATATACTGTAGTTTTATTGCCCTATTTCTAGACATAAGAAAAATTAATGGATAGGGGATGGGGAAAATAAAGCGAGAAGGAACAGGTATCGTAAATCTCCTGCCAGCATTACCTGGATGAGGTCTCAAACTAACCTAACAGTTTATTCGGTGTATATTACAATACACATAAATCGCTTTGTTTTTTCCCCAGATATTACATATTGAATTCTCTCATGACAATTTGTGTTACTCTAACTACGATGTGCTTCCCTTTTTATAAATAACAAAAAAAGACTTAACCTACCTGATTTGGGGCATGAAGTAATTAGTAATAACTCTCAAGCTATTGTTGCAAGATGCTTAGTTAATGGCGGTACCCCCAAAATGCTGTGGGACGGATCAGTGGGAGAATCTTGTTTCAGATCAGACTGTAAGCAGAAAGCGACTTCCCTCCAGAGAAGTTTGATCACCCCCTCTATCAGGAATGCCAAGGCTGTGTGGATCCTGCCCATAATGCAAAGCTGCTAAAGGAAACTCAGGAGCAGAGCCCTGAGTAGAGGGGCAGAGGAGGGAGAGGGAACGAGGAGGGACACACACAGGACACAGCCATTTTCCCTAACCAGTCTTCGCCTTCAGACATTGGTAGAATATAGTGGTCATTAAGAAAAATAAGCCTCAATAGAAATCCACTGAAAAACAACGAGGCATGTGAGCAAATCTCTAAACAATGGATAAGATCTAGTATGAAGAGTCTGAAATAAGAGCTAGCCATCCTGGCACACAGAGCTTGATTCAAGAGGGCTGTAAATCATATAACAGAGACTCCCCAGAAGCTGGAAAGAGGACCAGAATGGGGCCAGAACCAACCCATCAGTCACAGTCATTAGGGGTTATTTGGGGATTACTAATGAGGAGACATTACAGTTGCATTACAACTTACTGTACATCATAGTGAACCGGCCATTCTCAAAAAGACTCGAGTCCTGTCATAAGATCCCAGGCAGAAAAATTAATCTAGACATTGTCACATATTTGACAACAAGATCAAGTGAGTGTTCCTAACTACTACAATAAGATCTTAGTTTCCACATTGTACCAAACAAAATTAGCAGTAACGCACACAATTCTGTGCGCGTGGCTTGCTTCCAACAGGGTTTGTGGCAGTGTTTTACCTCCACTGATAATGAGTGATTTTAACTGACAGTTCTCTTCTACTGCAGTTTTTTCCCCATCTCATTAACGACATCTCCATCTTTCTAGTCAAGAGGCCCAAAACCTTGGAGGTGTCCTGGACTCCTTTTTGCCTCAAATCTCACATCTAAACCATCAGCAAATCTTCCTGGTTCTACCTTAATATCCCTAAGCTAACTACTTCCGATCATCTTCACTGGTACCTTGGTCTAAAGCACCATCATCATCTGTTTCCTGAGTAATTACAATACCCTGCAGACTGGACCCCGTTTCCACCCTGCTCCTGCCTCCAACATGGTTTCTCAACATGGCCAAAAGAACATGTCTTTAAAATACTAAGCTAGGGCCTCCCTTGTGGCGCAGTGGTTGAGAGTCCGCCTGCCGATGCAGGGGACGCAGGTTCGTGCCCCGGTCCGGGAGGATCCCACATGCCACGGAGCGGCTGGGCCCATGAGCCATGGCCGCTGAGCCTGCGCGTCCAGAGCCTGTGCTCCGCAACCGGAGAGGCACAGCAGTGAGAGGCCCGCGTACCGCAAAAAAAAAAAAAAAAAAAAAAAAATACTAAGCTAAATCACGTCTACTCCCTTACAAATCTGCCAACGGCTCCTTCAGTTTTCATTGGCTTTACAGGACCTACCTGCCTGGAATATTCTTTTCTATGTATCTGCATGTCTTACCACTTTACCAGCTTGAGGATTTTTGCTCAACTATTACTATCTCAATAAGCTGTATCTAGACCGTTAAATTTTTTTCAATGCCCTCTTTCCCCCCAAAATCCTACCTCCTTTCCTGCTTTATTTTTCTCATGAGTACTTACTACTTTCTAATATATGACACTACTTATTTCCTTACTGTCTTTCTCCTCCAACTAGAATTTTAGGGCCAGCAGAGGAATGGCCTGTTTTGTTCACTGCTTTGCCCCTAGCACCAAGAACGGTGTCTGACAGAGCAGACACTCAATAAAAGCTGATGGATTGGTTGATTGAATGAATGAACGTAAAGTTAACCATTGTGTACACCACTGGGAGTAAAATATACCTTTAGGTCAGTAGACTAAGTTTTATTCACTGGAAAGAGTAGCGGAAGATGAAATGGTGGGAGAGGGGGGAGTGATGAAAGTAAGTGGAGGTGGGAATTATTGAAACCCCTACTAACTTCTTGCCATCTCTGAGGATTATACAGTCATATCATCCATAATGAATTTCCTAAGAATCTTAAGAAATAAATCGTCTTTATCACTGTGGTTTTATCAGAGTGTCAAAGGAAGCTCTGAGATAATAACCAGCAAGGCTAAGGTTACCATAGTTAGACCTGGAAGGCATCCACAGGTCCACCTAATCTCCAACTATGTGAGGAAAAGGGTACCTCTCAGAACCACCCTGCCGGCGACCTCCCGGATATTTTAATATATGTGGATGATGGGGAGGGAGGATGGGTGGGGAGAACATTTTCCCCGTGTTTGGCTGACACACTGACAGTGATGGAAAGAACCAGGACACAGGATTAGCCAAGCACTATGCAACGGCACAGCTTTTTCTGGAGCTTTGAGTCACTGAAAGAGAAAAGTCATTTCTCGAGGCTTACACAACGCCCCAGGAAGCTAGAGGAGGGTTTGCTCCCTTCTGTCCCAAGGCTAATTAGTATCATACAAATGATGACCCTGACAGATTCTGGTCAATGTGTTCGCGAATAAAAGTGTCACTTCTGTATTAGGAGGCACTGAAACATTTCAATTTTTTAAAAAACACTTCAATCTTTTTCTTAATTGTCTCACACAGAATATATGTGTGTACATACACATATATACATATAATACATAGTATATGTACATTACTTATATAATACATAATACTTAATATAAATACTTAATATTTGAAATATTCACTCTGAGAAATGGAACTAGGCAGATCAAAGCTTAACGATGAATCAATTTCCCAGCAAAGCTTTTTTTTTTTCCTAGCATTGCAGACAAAGAAAATTTTTTTTTCCTCTTATAATTAAACTTGTTTGAAACTCCTGAAGAGATGTGAAGGGGAGGGTTACACATATATAACAGCTCCCTGGCTTCTGGCCCTCAGTAGATCTCAGATCCAGTGGGGAAAACATCTGAGTTTAAACTAGCTTCAAAAAAAAAGTCATGCTTTCTACACACTGGGAAAGCGTACTCTAATATGTGGAAGAACAAAAAGCAAGCTGACGTTCATCTTCACTAAGCAGCCAAAGAAATAGGATATGTCTTAATGGTTCAAGGGACTCAAGCAACAGACACATCCTTAAACGTGCCAAATGGATGGAGAAAATAGCAACAGAAATATACCAGCCACAATTATTCTGACTGAAGTGAGATGTTTTATTTCCAGAGCTATTTTCAGACTTCATGACTCAGCATATCTTCTGATGGTTTTTCCTAACCCCTGTAGGGTTTGGGAGTCGGGGCTGGGCAGTGAGGGGACTAAAACATCCTTCACTCACACATACCAGGATTGGGTATAATCATTACAGGTGCACATTCCTTCCCATCCTTCAGGTATGCAGCATCATGGGTTTGCTTTCCAACCAATTTTCACACAATTCTGGAAGCCAGATTGATGTTCAAATGGCTCTTAAAAATTTCCAGCCCCAGAGAATATCATTCCCTCACTCCAAGTCATGGATATCCTGGCCAGAAGTACAATGAAAACTCAGAGGTGGTGAATACATTTTATTTCTCAAACTAGTGTGGAAGCAAGTCCTATCGAATTGATACATGTTGGCACAATGCAGTGTAAAAAATATATATATTGGAAATCAAGAGGCTCAGATTGTAGTTCTGTCTCTGCCATGAATGGCTGGGGAAATCTGAAGTAATAATTGCACCTCCTTGGGCCTCAGTTTTCTCAGTTGCAGAGGATGACCTTGAAGGACCTACTTGTTTCCTCTGGACTTCATTTAATTATCCATCAGCAACAAGCTTGCTCTGGTAGTTTATGATGTTACTAGGTAGACTCTTATTATAACATTGCTTTTTGAATCTAGTCAATGTCCCTACCTTCAGTAGATATTTAAAGAAGATTCTGAGCAGAATTCGCCAAATGATCAAACAAATACAGTATCTCTTTAGAGGTGGGATTATTTGTTTGGTCAACGAAGATATGAAGTGTGCCTTGAATGGAAAGGTCAGTGGGTTAGAAATTCAACATTGTGGTTTCTGAGCAGCTTTGCTTCCTGCTATCTGTATTACCTCAGCAAGTGGTTAGATCTGCAAGACCCCTTATGAGCAAACAATTTTTATACTACATATTTTAATAACTGAAAAGCTTAATGGAGGAGACTTTAAATCCTTTCTGTGATGCCTGAGGGAGCCTATTGGTTTAAACCAAACTAAAAGTAAAGTGGGATGTGAGGGAAACGGGCCAAGCATTCTCAAACTTCCAACACTAGAATGGGACCCTCTTTAGCATCTCAAACCATCAGCAACTACCTGTTTTGGATGTCGTATTTGCTGTCCATTGCTACATAATAAATTCCCCAAATCTTAGCAGCTTAAAACAACCCCCATATATTACCGCATAGTTCTGTAGGTCAGAAGTCCTGCGGGGCTCAGCTGGGCTTTGCTCAAAATATCACAAGGTCAAAACCAAGGTGCTAACGGGCTGGGCTCTTGTCTGGAGGCTGTGGAGAAGAACCTACTCCAAGCTCATTCAGGATGTTGACAGAATCCAGCGACTTGAGGCCCTATGTCTAAGGCCCAGTGTCCTTTGCTGGCTGTCAGCTGTGGACCGTTCTCTCAGGACCTATGGCCACCCACATTCCTTCTCATGAGGCCCCTCCATCTTCAAACGGCAACAGCACGTCCGGTCCTTCCTACACGTTTAATTTCTCTGACTTTCCCTCTTTTCCCTCTTCTGCCATAGCAAGAGAAAGTTCTCTGCTCTTAGCAGCTGATGCGATTAGGGCCACTGGGCTACTCGACCCTTTTAAGGCCAGCTGTGCCACATAATGTGACATAATCATGGGAGTGGTAACTTACCACATTCAAAGATGTATTAGTCATGTGGGATTGGGAGGCCATTTCTAGACATTTTCCCTGACATATATGCTTTAGTTATGTCTTTTCTAAAGTCACAAAGCCTCAACAATAATGACCTTGTGGCCAGGCTATTAAAGGTGAGTGTTTGCAAACAATAAGTAGTGTTACGTCCATGCAAACAATGACAAATGAGCGTCTTCTATTTTTGTAGAATTCAGAGGTTCTGACCATTTTCATGACCAGAGCACATTGCCCGGTGGGAACTTTAAACAAACACTCCCCAGTCGACACACATATAGTCCCAACAGGATTCAAAAGCAACTCATGTTCACACAACTGAAATCAAATTAGGAAGTCAGTGAACATCAGAGAATATGATCCACACAAGTAACCGAGTGAAGTAATTAATATAAAATATTACACCTGAAACTCCAACACTGTACATCAACTATACCTCAATTTAAAAAATTAATATAAAACTCTGAAACGTTTTCTTTCCTAAATGTATGGGGTCATTACCTTCTGGATAGTTAACTGAATAATCTCCTCAACACTCCCTGCTTGGGCTTCCCTGGTGGCGCAGTGGTTGAGAGTCCGCCTGCCGATGCAGGGGACACGGGTTCGTGCCCCGGTCCGGGAAGATCTCACATGCCGCGGAGCGGCTGGGCCCGTGAGCCATGGCCGCTGAGCCTGCACGTCCAGAGCCTGTGCTCCGCAATGGGAGAGGCCACAGCAGTGAGAGGCCCGCGTACCGCAAAAAAAAAAAAAAAAAAAAAAGCTTCTGGTGAATGGAAACTCAAAGAAAAGCTCCTTTTTATGTTCCCATTAGTGACCTATATTGTATTGAAAAATTTCTGCACAAATATAAAGGATGAAATATAAATAATATCAGCGTATGGAGTTATATAAGAGCAGCAAACAAAAGGGTTCAGCTCATTTTTCTACTAAATAATAATAATTTAAGACTCATACCACAGAACGTTTTGTTTCTGTTCATCTGCTTTGAGGGGGCATTTCAATTATTGTAGAAAATTTTTACTGTCAGTCAAGTGTCTAAAGTACCACACCAATTGCCTCTGAAATATTTTAAGGAAATTAAGTAAAAAATCTTGATGTGTGAAAAGGTTTTTTGATCCTTACTGAGAATCATTATTCAATAACATTCCTTGATAGCAATACTTGAAACTAGAACTTATACCAGATTCTTCAGATGACTGTTTTAGCAATTATCATTTTGAAAAACTGGAAAGTTATTGCTCCTTTATTTTTCTCTTACAAGTCGCTTATATTCTTTCTTTGTTGACCAATCTAACCATTTCTTTAGGACTTGCTCACATGGTATTGTCTATACGCTACCAAAAAAAAGACCAAAGTTCTAAGATGCCTTATATTGACTATTACAAGCTTCATGGAAAACCTAAGAATTTGTAAAGATAAAGGACTCTTCAGCATCTGACCCTAGTGTTAATTAAGTCCCACCACTCTCAACCGCTTAATTCGCACAATCTATAGAACAGCTACACCCCTGCTCAATAATTCCCCACCATGTTTTGGCTTCCCTCCCCGACTCCTTTCCTCCTCTCTCCCCCACTCCCTGCTTCTTTCTCTCTTTCCTTTGCTTTTTTGTCCTTTCTTTGTTTTTCTTCCTTTCATTGGACATAACATTTTCTTCTCCTGGTTTGAGAGTTAAACCCTCAAATTTTATTCTTCCTAAGTTACTCCCCTCCCCTTTTATTCAGAAAATACCAGTGTTAATTTCCCCCATTTATATATATAAATACAATTCTACATTGCCCCTAAGACAAATTTCCTAGCACAGTCTCACCGCTCTGAGGGCTCTTCATGCTCTTTCCCTCACCTTCCATCCCATTGCACCACACCGCATTTTTATCTTCAAGAATTTTTGGTGTGAGTTGTTTTTTTTTTTTTTTTGCGGTACGCAGGCCTCTCACTGTTGTGGCCTCTGCCGTTGCGGAGCACAGGCTCCGGACGGGCAGGCTCAGCAGCCATGGCTCACGGGCCCAGCCGCTCCGCGGCATGTGGGATCTTCCCGGACCGGGGCACGAACCCATGTCCCCTGCATTGGCAGGCGGACTCTCAACCACTGCGCCACCAGGGAAGCCCTATATTGTTTTTTTAAAAAGATTTAAGTGCCATATGAATTTTGTGATCAATATGGTTTCCTTGGGGAATGGAAGCAGAAGAGAGGGTACGAGAAGAGATTTTGCTTTTGGTGCAAGTCTGTACTATTTCATATCTTAATCATGTGCACAAGAATTTGTCAAAAATAAAACATGTTAAAAGAAGGCTAAGATGTCGAGGACATCAGGCTTGTCCTCAAGGACAAGGTGTCATGAAGATACTTCATTAAGGTACTGGCCCTGCAAAAACAGGCAACATCCCTGGGCACATGCCAACAATAACCTCCAGACTGTAACTTACAAAGCTTGCTCTACATAGCTTGTCTCAAACTACATCATTAGAATTCAAAATCGGTATTGTTTGCTACTGTCTACACAATACAGCCCATGCATTTAGTAGGGTTTTAAAGAATTTTACAATCTGACTTCAACAAGCCTTTTCCTAATTATCTCCTACCCTGCAGAGCTGTACTCCAGTCCCTTGGCACTCCACATCTGCCCTTCCAAATCTCTGTTTCTTTGTTCACACAGTTATCTTTGCTTCCAATGTTTCCTTCACTTCTCCAACTTTAAAAATCCCACTCATAGTTCAATTTCCAGATTGAATACAAATTTCTCTTCCATAAAACCCATTTAGATTTCAACAATCGGGGGAAAATGCCCTTTTTTGTTCCCAAAGCTCTTACTTTCCAAAAACATACAGCACGTATTTTAATTTGTCCTATTTCATAATTATATTGTACTTATCTACCTTCTCACTTAATTTGATTCATTTGATTTTAAGGTCCTGTTTCTTCATTTGACTGTAAGCTCCCAGTGGGCAAGAGGCTGTCCTGTTCATCTTAATCTCTTTAACTCCTCTTTAACTTAATGCTTTATACAAACTCGAGCCAATTAATGTTAGCTACAATACATCTGAGTTAACTGAAATGGATTCCTTTGAAGAAGTTACTAGTGAACCTAGTTTCTGAAATTTAGGAAAAAAAGTTGCAATAGTCAAGTATATGGACCACAACCTCTCCCCTCTAAGTTCCCTGAAAATGAATGCTGAAACTTTTCAGTTAGTATGTCCTTTGGGAATTAAGTTGTGCTTCCTCTTTGGCATATGTCAAAATCTACACATCCACTGCTAATTTAAAACTAGTGGATCACTTGATTCTGACCAGGAGAAGTCTTAGGGAGAAGATATATTTAGACATGTAACTTAAGCTTATTCACTTTCATTGCTCAGCTGCCATAGGTAGTTTGTAGGAACAAAAGAGTTCAGAGTTGCTGAAGTGTGATGAGGACACAATGTGAAAGGAATCCCAAACAAAATTCATTAAACTCTTGAAAATAACCTTGAGGCTCTGAAATTTAAATACAATGTTTTCTTCTTAATCACGTTGTCTGATTCTTGCCAGTCTAACAATATACCTGTCAATACCCAAAAGCCTCTCTGGTGATATTAACAAAAGGAAGAACAAGCTTGAGCCACGGATCAAAAACACTCTCAAAGAAATGACGTGAAAGTTTCATCTCTATTACCATCTCTATTGCCTCCAGCTTAATAAGCAAAGCGAGAGAGAAATTCATTCGGAATTTATATTGATTTAACTGTAATCGAAATGAATATTGTGTGTTTACCAAAAAAAGTAGATATAAATAACTACAAGAATTGATTCTTTGAGATAGGAAAGATTTCTCCTTCCTAATACGCCCAATTAAACACCCAGGAGAACCTTCAACAAATGTCAGTGCAGCGGTTTCTCTAAGTGCAGAGTGCTTTAAAATGGATATATTTTATGTTCACAATCACATAAAGTCCCTACTGATTCATAAAGTAAGTTCTGTAAACTTTATACTTGATGAAATATCCCCCAAGAACCCATATACAGTTATACTATGTACTATAATTTGCTTTTTCCTCTTTTTTTTTTTTTTTTTTTTGGTATGCGGACCTCTCACTGTTGCGGCCTCTCCCGTTGCAGAGCACAGGCGCACAGGCTCCGAACGCGCGGGCTCAGCGGCCATGGCTCACGGGCCCACCCGCTCCGCGGCATGTGGGATCCTCGCGGACCGGGGCATGAACACGTGTCCCCTGCATTGGCAGGCGGACTCTCAACCACTGCGCCACCAGGGAAGCCCTGCTTTTTCCTCTTTTTTACCCAAAGAGTAGCTCTAATGCTGTTTCCATCTAGTCTCCCTTGCTTTCTCCATATTAAGGGAATTTCACATGTTTCCATGAAGCTTTGTGCCTTCTAGTGGTTTATCAAATACCTGTTCAAAAGTATCTCTTTTATTAGATTGTAGGCTTCATGCGGATATTATCCAAGTGCCTACCATAGCGCTTGAACATAAGAAGTGTTCAATAAATATGTACAGTTGACTGAGTAACTGAAATACTCCAGTCTTTGTCTCAAAACTGGTACCTTTATGGCAACAACACTATTCTTGATACCTCCCTAGATCTGAATTCTAACAGAATACACATTTCAGTTTGGTTTACCCCCTGGGAAATCATCTTTTTTGGAAAGTGGACCAATATAATGATTGTTCAAATTCTTACTGGTGTAAGTAGTATCTAGAAACTCACCTCCAAACCATACTATTCATGAGAAAAGTCATTTATAAAATGTTAAGGGGGGGTTGTAATTTAAGAGGCATTGGATGGTGGCTAAGCATATGGTGTCTCAAGGTAGAATGCCCAGATCTGAGGCCTACTTATTCCATTTATTGGCTTTGAGATCTTAGGCAAGTTACTTAAGTTCCTTGTTTATAAAATGGAGAAAATAATATTAACTGCCTCACAGGTGTTGTAGGGATTGGATTAGGTAATACATGCAAAGGCTTACAACAGTGTGTAGCACAGAGCAAGCTCTCAGTAAGCAGTAGGTATTCTAAGGCAGCATGTGAAAGACACTAACTAGTTCGTTCAGCAGATTAGAACACAGCACAGCAGAAGGGGACAATGTAATGATATAGAAAGGGCCCTGGAGTGAAAGTAAGAAGAAATGGATTGAAGCCCTGGCTCAGACACTAACTTTGTGTCTCCAGCCAAATCATTGCTTCCTTGAGCATTAATTTCCTCACATTTAAATGTGGAAAATACTACCTAATTCACAGCATTGTTTCGTGTGGATTAAATGAGGTAATAAATGCAAAAGAGCTTTGTGAAATATAATGTGTTATAAAATATGAAGTCTTATCTCTGTTTCCTCGTCAAAAGTGCAGTGAGGAACATTGCACTATTGTGTAACTAGGAGAAGGACAGTAAAAGTTTGTGCCAAGCCATCCTGCTATTAGTTTTATTATTAATAGCTAATGACAGCATGGACATTTTACATCAAAAGGAAATATATTCTTTCCTTTGAATCTAACAAGCCTAATGGACACTCTTGAAAGTGAACTGTGAACAAGCACGAAAAATAAAATGAAATTAATGCCTCACAGCAAAAAAAGGCAGTTACCACATAAAGTGTAGTATTTTTTCAACGTATTTTGGCCAAGTGATAAAAAAAGATACCCATTTATTTATTACCTTTCAAATACTTTTAAAGATTAAATAAATTAATTTTCACCAACATGGGGAAAACTCTAAGAGTTTTCATTTTTATTTAATGATAAACTAGTCTAGAAATACCAGACTGCCTTAACAAATGTGGCATTTCAAATGGAATTTGAGATCATCGCTGTACCCATTATATGTAATCTGAAAAAGAAAGACTCTTTCGGCACTTTTGCCCCCTTCATAGATAGGGGGCGTGGAGTAGGGGAGCTTGTCCTAACCAAAATATGGCTTTCGTGGGTCTTTTATACAATTGTCCAAACAGTAAAATGTAGATAAATGACAGCTTACTGAATCAATGCAACCATTTAAGGCGATTTATATTCTTCACTTAGACCTTTAGTCAACTGAGCTAAGTATATGGGTTTTCAAGTAGGTCAGAAATCACTTGCTTCCTCTTTATGCGTCGTTTTGGTCACCCAAATGCCTTTTCCTCTGATAAAAAAAAAGTATTCTCATTCATGCTCAGTATGATTTTTACTTCGCGTGCTACCTATGGTAGAGTGTTTGTGTCTTGAATCTGCTTCCTAACGTTGAAACCAAAGAGTTTCTCTAAATATTAACCAGATGGGAGAGATGTCATATTGGGCAAGAGGGTTTTCCCAGTGGAGATGGAATTCCCTGAAATCCCACTGAGCGGTCCTTATTTATTCTGCAAGTGCTCATCAGGCTTCCTAGCACCTTCTGAGCATGTCCTTTTGTTTAAGTGGAATGACAATATAAAGAATATGGAAAAGCTGTGGTCTTAGCCCTTCAGATGCCTGTGAGCCCGTGACTTAGAGTACAAAGACTTTACGAAAAAAAAAAGTGAATTTTATTACTGGATTCCTAAAAGAAAAGAGATGAGGCCTGTTAAATGGAGAGAAGAGAGAAAGAAAATCATAGGGGAATAGCAAAGATGCAAGTAGGTATAATAGCTGTGAAAATGAAGAAAGAACATGCACATTTCATGAGAGATAAAGTAAGAGAAATGGGTACAGTGACGGAAGATGGACAGGCTCGGAGCACTGAGAAAAGAAAACCGTTTTTCATTATAGCATTTCAAAGGAGTTTTGAAAAAGACAAATGGAGGAACAGGGAGTATGGAAATAGAAAAAGAATAATTTTGTAGGGAAGCTGTCCAGGAAAAAAAAGGTATTTGGACAAGAGAAAGGTAAATCAAATAAAAAGGCATATAAATGACTAGGTAATTGCAATAATAATATTAATATGGCATTCTTCCTAATATGGCATTCTTCTGTTTCCTCTCCAAGTCCACTGCTAAGAAAAAGGTACACTCAGCCCTCCATATCCATAAGTTCTGCATCTGAGGACTGAACTAACTATAGATAGAAAATATTCAGAAAAAAAATTCCAGAAAGTTCCAAAAAGCAAATCTTGAACTTTCCATGCACCAGCAACTACTTACATAGCATTTACATTGTATCAGTTATTATATGTAATCTAGATATGATTTAAAGTATACGGGAGGGGACTTCCCTGGTGGCGCAGTGGTTAAGAATCTGCTGGCCAATGCAGGGGCACGGGTTCGAGCCCCGGTCTGGGAAGATCCCACATGCCACGGAGCAACTAAGCTCGTGCGCCATAACTACTGAGCCTGCGCTCTAGAGCCCACGTGCCACAACTACTGAGCCTGCATGCCACAACTACTGAAGCCCACGTGCCTAGAGCCCATGCTCCACAACAAGAGAAGCCACCGCAATGAGAAGCCTGTGCACCACAATGAAGAGTAGCCCCCGCTCACCACAACTAGAGAAAGCCTGTGTGCAGCAACGAAGACCCAACGCAGCCAAAAATAAATAAATGTTTATTAAAAAAATAATAGAAATGTTAAAAAATAAATAAAGTATATGGGAGGATGTGTTACATGCAAATACTATGTCATTTTATATAAGGGGCGTGAGCATCCTCAGATTTTGGTATCTGGGTGGGTGGTCTTGGAACCAATTTCCCACGTATACTGGGGGACAACCGTACCTCTATATTCATAAAATAAGAGTCATAGAGGGAAGTGAATTACCTGAGAACACAGAAATAAGGCAACTGCTTTCAATCGCCCAACATTCAGATGCTCTGCTGTCAAAGTCAGCTCCAGAAGGAGAGCCTCGGGCTAGGAGATAAGTGAAGATGACGCCTAGTGCAGAGAACTCTTGGTGCCCTAGCTGCTACAAGCGTATCCCAGTTAGACAGGTGCTACTATATGATTTCAGTGTGATCTTTATTTTAGAGAAAAATAATGCCTCAATTCATTAGTGAAAAAGTCTGAATGACTATAGACTTTAGAATAAAATCAAGGGAAGAATATGAGAAGGATTTATCCAAGACAGGTAAATACCTTCTTATAATATTATTTTTTAAGTGTGGTAACAGCACTATGTATACTTCACAGTATATACATAGAAGTGTAAGGGATTAATTCAGCTTCGAATAAAGAGCAAAGAAGGGTCAGAGGAAGCTTCACAGAGGATGTGACAACATGTTGGGCCTTGAAGTCTTAGCAAGATTTTTGCTGGTGGAGAGATTTCTCTATCACCCCAGCTGAACTGCTCCATGAAGAAAGATCCAGGTGTTATCCCTTCTTTCAAAATTCAGTGTTTCCAACGGATGTTTCCTTCAACACGGGCAGTAGGAACATGGCCAGAAACTAGCCACCCCTAAAGGCTCCACAATAGCTTTAGAACCCAGATCAAAATGCCTTCTTATCAAGAGGAACATTGAGTGCATGAGGCACCAAGAGAGGTGGGCAGTCTGCCCAGGGTCCAAGAATTCAAGGTCACTTTGCCATGCCATTGAGACAGCTCCTCTAGGCTGATATCTGACACTTAGGTGAAGATCATTAAGTATTTCAGGAAATTTTCTGAAAACTCATAGCATGAGAAAATATGCAAATTATGATTCATATGTCTATTACATGATTTATGCAACTGGATATGAAATGAAAGATCCTTTTAAACCCTATGGTTTACTCACAGGGAAGGAAAGGAATGGTATATGGGGTAGGTTTCGAGGAACTCAGTTGTATATTACATTTCTGTATTCATAGGCTAGCCTCTTAAAAATAGTCTACTGCTCTTCCAGTGAGTATGTGACGCAGCCTACAAAGTTAAAATATATATAACAAGATAATTAAGAAAATAGAGCAATGATGAGAAATTATTTTAAAATGAAAAGAAAAACCATAATTGAACCAAAACTAATGTGTAGAGTAATCACTCTAATTGTTACTCTAGCTATGAATTAAATTTAGCTGTGAGCTTCCTGGTGGCCAAGGAAAAATGAGAATCATCACGGACTCTTTGCAGATCATTAATGAATGAAGTCTACAAGATCTTCTGTAAGAACATGTCATTTCTGGGCATTATGTCATTGGAAAATGTCATCATGCAAATCCTTGTATAAAGGATTTTCCATCACACAAAACAAAGTCTTCAACTGCAGTTTTGTAGAAAATATAAATTGGCTCCTCCTGTGCTACTTCTTACATTGACCCCGTAAAAATTCTGAGGCCACAACATTAAACTGTAACTCAGGGAAGGAATTTCTATGAGGATGTAAAGTAAAATAGCCCCAGTAGCTTGCTCTCTGGTAATACAACATAATTCAGGAATACAACTTAGAAAAACAAAAGATGTTATCAGATAACATGTCACTTAGACATTCAGCTTAACCAATTCAATACTTGCACTGGATCCCTTCACTGTGGGTAAAAGAAAGACCCTTCATTACACCATATTAATTAAAAGCTAGGAATCATTTAATATTTTAACCTAAAGCCAAGTACCTTGATCTATATTCTCACTCAGAGGAACCCTTGCCTCCTCTAAGTCAGAGTGATTCACATTTTTTCACCCAATAGCATTTTGAGGCTACCCAAGTCCTCAACTGCAAAGTTAAAAGCTCAGAAGGGAAATAAAAGGTATCATCAACCACCCTTCTCAGAGGTGAACCACTGGATGCATCTAACCTATCAAGCTACTTCAGGCTACACTTGGCTATGTTAACATCTAACTTAAATTCATGCCTAACTTTGCCCTTGACGTTCATGTCCCAGTGACCTTCTGTTGATCCATTTTTTTTTAACATCTTTACTGGAGTATAACTGCTTTACAATGGTGTGTTAGTTCCTGCTGTATAACAAAGTGAATTAGCTATACATACACATACATCCCCATATCTCCTCCCTCTTGCATCTCCCTCCCACCCTCCCTATTCCACCACTCTAGGTGGTCACAAAGCACAAAGCACCAAGCTGATCTCCCTGTGCTAGGACAGAAAGGATATTTGCTCTAGGATCTAATCTTACATAGAGTGTTCTAGGAGTTCCTCTCAATTTACACAATGGAGGACCCATCATCAGAGAGAAGAGAACACTGTCCTGTGGCTATAAATGATGGAGAAGTCTACAGTTAGGATGAAATTAAAAGGCACTGGCAATTTTTAAAAATTGCTTATTCTTACTACTAGAACTATTGCAATATGTATTTCCTTTCCAAAGCAGCAGCTAACAGGGAAGGTGATGGAGGGAGACATTAACATTTCTAATTGACTTGCAAACCTGTGAATCAGGATGATTTCAAAAAGCAACTATACTTCAATAAAAATTTTTTTAAAAAGCAACAACCTAGGAGTACCAATTCTTCCTTGGCTAGAACTTGCCCTTCTCAGTTTAAACGATCTTCGTACTATCTGTATAGAACGATAAGAAGGAATTTCATCCTGCAGTTTCATCTGTGCCCAAGGTTAATCATACTAACACTGTCTCTTCGGTGACATGGCAACCATACATGATACTCATCTACAAGGACTCAAAAACATGGCAATCCCAAGGAAGTTTTAATAAGAACCCATTCCACTGCATGCTGACACTTCAACCCTGTCCGATCTAAGATGACAGTTAGGATGGCCACAAAGGATGGAAATGGATGCCACTTGATGACGCGTGGCTTAATAGATGGACAGCATCTACCACAAAATGTTCTTTTTGGAAGATATGTTTTGCTTTATGTTAAATATTACAAAAAAGGGGGAAACTTCATATTCTTGGCTTATATATTTTCCTTGTCCAATTACCCGTGAACACTACAGTGCAAATGGACTGCAACTAGCAGTATATTTTTCTACAAAAGCTTATCTACAAAAGCTCAGGGTACAGGAATCCTATTTGTATTTATCAAAATAAATCAACTATGCATTAGTTTCTTTCAGGCCTGTCTTGTCTGCACATTTCTACCTGTCTCATCTGTAAGACGCTCTCTTCCATATCGTAATTGGAAAACTTAAAATGTGATACCTATGATTAGGTACATAATAACTTTTTGATAAATGCCACCTAGGCTGGGTATTTCACTTATAATTCAAATAAAGTTAAATGCAGCACAATTGGTTGAAACAGCATAATCTAGACTAGGAATGAGCTCTCAGATTTCTTGCTTTCTTTCTGTGTATTTCTATACCAGTATAAGAGAGAATTTGACCGGCCCAGCTAATTGCTCACCATTCCTCTTTAGACAGAAATTTTCATGATAAGCTACCTTTAGCATTTTGGTCAATCTACAAATCGGCGGCAGTTGGGTGGCTTACTCACAAATAGTGACAGCCACGTGAGCAGAGCCTTCGGTGCAAATCGTGACTCGAGTACTTTCTATCTGAAGACAACTCGGAGAGGGAAGCACGAGGTTTGAACCATTCAAACACGTCAGCCCTAAAGGTGCTCATCCCCATTGTGGTCAAATTCTGAGAAGTAAGAGTGCCAACCAATTCCCAATGACGATCATTCACCCAGTTGTCTGTGGCTCACCTTCTCTGTGCAAAAGGCACAGATATGTCAGTTAATATCATCTCTTCCTAGAGATGAAAGTAGAGTTTTTATGTTCTCAACATTTACTAAGAAAAGCTAAGACAGAAACAATTGCAGGAAAGGATGTGAGTGCTTCTGGACCGGCAGTGCAAGATATTTTTACAGTTAGCGTCCTATAAGACAGTGTGATGTTGGGGACTAAATACTGACCTTAAACTGGAGATCTGGATTTTTGTCTCATCTCGGAATGTAAGTATTTTTGCTCTAAACTTCCAGGTAACCTTGAATAAATTCGTTTATCCCCTGACACCTCAGTTTCTTATTCTTAAAATGAGTGTGAAGACCTAGGGGTATGGCTCAAACTTTTGAAGATTTTTTGGTGTTACTCTTACTACTTAGCTGGACAGGATATAGAAGAAATCCTTTAAAATGCTGATGTTATGGAATCATTTCATACCTATCTTATAGGCAAATTACATGATATCATAATTTTACACTGATACATTTTAATTGCCTGAGGTTTTTTACACAGTATATTTCCATTCTTAAAGAGTCAGGTTAGAGTATTCTACTAGAATTGTCCGTTTATGAGTCTGGCCTTTTGAACTTAAAAGTCCACTAACTTAATGCATGGTTCTTCTAATTTAAAGAATCCCTCAAATTGAAATGCGTACTGTGGTTACCTCAGATGTAGACTCAGAATAACTCAGGTATGGAAATAATGAGTAAAATGATTCAAATACCCACAAGTGAGTATTATGGTTACCTCAGAATTTAGACTCAAAGTAACAGGCACACAGAAGCAGAGACTGTATTTGCATCCCAGAATGAACGAGGCATCGAAGCTTGGTCCATGTGTGTCCCTTACTTCAGCCATTCTGCCTGTAGTACGAATGCAAAATGACAGTGATAGCCAGACAATTTGTACTACTTGCTGTTGTTTAAACTTTAAGCAAGCAAACCCAGTGCACACAACACTCCAATCTGTGTAACTGAGAAATATTCCATGCTCCACTGTCTCCAATCACTCTGTAGAAAAACCGTGACGTTTAGGAGCCAGTTAGACTTGTGTCAAATGCCACTTTCATCATTTACCAATGGTATAAAATGTCTTGGGAAAGTTACTTGAAGTCTCTGGCCTCTGATATCAGCCAGATTTCAGAGTCATTTCAAAATGTACAGAAGGCAATGCATGGAAGGACCTGGCAGGGAGCATGACGTAAGTTGATACTCAGTATGTGTAAGTGCTTCTTCCAAGTCCTCTCTCCTTGGTCTACCCACCTTTTGCATTCCTCACAACCAATGATCCTCACTAAAATACTTTAGGTAAATCACACCCCACACCCCATCCTCACCCCCTTAATCTGAGAAATCTATTAGAAGAAAGATCCCTCCTAGTCACGTGGAATCCACTCATGACGAACGTAATGGACTTCACAGAAACCATCTACCTGAATGACACTGCAGCCCTAGGAGACAAGCAAGGGCAATAATTGCTACAGAAAATTTCATGGAAGTGAAACCAAGACATCAAGTGACTTGACTGAGCTCACTTAGAGGGTAAGTTATAAATGGATATCTAATAATACAATTTACTAAAAGACTTGATGCAATGGTATTATAGAGCCATTTCCCCTGAAGGTTACCCTGGAGAGTTCAAATTAGGAAGCAACGTTTTGCCAAGTACCATACTGCAGAACAAGGATACATCATCAATAACTCTACAAAGAAATGCAAAAGAAGTCTCCAACGATGGATAATACAAATTCTGCAGTCATTAAAATACATTTGGAAATCCAGTCTCTGCCTTTTAAAGACAACCAATGAACTGGACTTTTTTCATGTAGTGTAAGCGTACACAGAACCAACTAGAGATCATGAAAATTTGAAACTGTTAAATATCATGATATTTTTATTTTCCTTTGAGGTCAGAGATACTCCCAAATGTCTTTATACGTTCTACTTCGAGTACCTAAAGTCAATTTTTTTTAAGTCATTTAAGACTGATACAAGATATGGAAAAAGTCATTTCTATTCATCTATTTCTGGACCTCTTAGTAATAAATAATAAATAATAATAACTCCTATTAAGTCACACCTTTCTTTTGGCGGCCATGAAATATGTTCCTAGAGTCTTGTGTGAATCTTTAGATGTACCAGGTATATTCAACTGGGAGCACTTTTTGCCTCTTTCTATAAAAGCTCGCTCATTATGGATAGAAAAGCTAGCCTAAAACATTTTTTTAACTCCTTTACTTCAGGGCAAAGTGCAAAATGAGTAAAAGAAAACCAAAAATAGCATGGAGATGCCCGAGTGCTTGGTCTAGAATCGACCTTCCCTACATATTAACCTCTCCTCTTTCTCCTTTTCTCTTTCTTTTCTTGAAAGAATCCCTCCAAGGAATTACTTGCATTTTTTCCTGTCTAAGGAAGGCTCCCACACCTTACAATTCTTCTTTCTAAACACTATCTGACCCTTGAATATTAATAATTGTTTAGTACTTCACTCTATCGTACTCGGGATCATCCATTAGTTAAAACCATAAAAGGGGTTATTTCATCTCATTTGCAGAGTCTGGGATGGGTAAACCTCCAAGGAATGTACAGTCTTAGAAAATAAGGTAAAAAAATGATCTTCTTTCCAAAAATGACCCTCAGTGTCAGTGCTTTTTAACAGCTAATTTCACTGCTGAACAACGAATATGAGCTAGAAAAATTCAAAATTCTTCAAAGAAATGTATTATGTGCTTAGAACACAAGATGTCAAATATCTCCTTCATGCTTTCTGACCAAGGTACACAGAGGCAACGTGTCTAATGCAGAAAGAGCAGTGAACAGACTTATCATGACGGTTGCCTCTTTTCTCCTTACATAGTTGGTTGGAAGAGTTGGAGAAGCAAAGCTGAGTGGTTCCCAGCAAGTGCAGGCATTGCAGGATACATGTCACCCAGACCCCAACCAGGGGACCTGACACAAACACTACCTTACGTCTCCCAACACAGGGACACTAGAAATGGGGCCAGTACTGCTCTGTTCCTCACTTTCTTACCAAAGTTGTATATCACTCAACATACTTTCTCTATGATACTGTAGCCTTCAGGATGAGTTCCAAATGTCTTAGTGTCACCATCTGTCTAGTTTTTTTTGGTCTTTTTTTTTTTTGCGCTATGCGGGCCTCTCACTGTTGTGGCCTCTCCCGTTGCGGAGCACAGGCTCCGGACGCGCCGGCTCAGCAGCAGCCATGGCTCATGGGCGCAGCCGCTCCGCAGCATGTGGGATCCTCCCGGACCGGGGCGCGAACCCGTGTCCCCTGCATCGGCAGGCGGACTCTCAACCACTGCGCCACCAGGAAAGCCCCATCTGTCTAGTTTTAAAGGAGACTTTCTGGAATGTCAGGATTCCAGTAGGGATTTTTCAAATAGGTCTTGATAAAGGGAACTACAATCATGAGGATAGAGAACCAGGCAAAACTGGAGTTCTGCTCCGTGACAGGGAGCTCAAAGAAAAAAGAGTTTCTGTTATCTCTCTCTTCTTTTAAGTTTTTATCATGGCAATTATTTTACAATTTTTACATTGCTCATAATTCAAGAAGAACTTGTACCTTTCAGAACTTCCTATTCTATACTTTCTCACACTTATTCCGAGGAAAAGTGTTTCCCTTCAGGAATAAAAAGCTTATTATTTTGAGATTGAGGGGTGTATCCTTTATGCCTGTTTGGTCTTTATAAGATCTTAGACATAAGGATTTAAAGCTATCTATCAGAGACTCCTTTATTTGGAAGATAAGACCCTTTATAATATGGCCTCTGCCCACTTCTCCAGTCTTTCACACTACTCAGCAATTATTATCAACAAACTTACAGGTTATTTTGTCTTTCTCTTTCCCCTCTTCAGTCTTCTATAAATACTCTTTTTCTTTTTTTTTTTTTTAAGCATAACAATTTCACTTCAATCGGGAAGACTCAACTTGAGATCACTTCTCTTGTATGGCCTGCTCTGACCCTTCCTGGTTAGATTAGGATCTTCTCCCGTGTGCTCCCTGAGAATCTTGCGTGGGTCCTTAACTTAGCATGTCTCACACTGCTATCCCATTGCATGCTTTCTCAACTATTGCCCTCATCAGTTCAATAGCTCTCTTTGAAGAATTATGTATTATTTACTAGCCTTTATGAGAACTCACCATATACGAGGTGCTCCATAAAGGTTTATTGCATAAGTTGATCAGAGATCCATGATGGTAGAATTTATTCTGTTTTTTGATATTTAATTAAGGATCGATAGAACCTGGCACAGATGAGGAAGTTAAGACTCGGGGTAGTTAAAGTGACTGGTCTATCATACAAATTCTAGAAGTTAATAGATCTGGGGTTCAGAGCAGGAATTTTAACTTCGTGGACTGTAATTTTACCATGCTACTAGTTAAATACCCGACAGCAGCATTCAGCAGTTAAACGCTTAAAAATTTTTTCTACAGATGACTAAATAATGAACACATGGAAAGTATGACTACAAATCTATCATGGTGCTTCAGTTACTGACTCAATGTTCTGAAAAGATTCCAGGGATATAATATATATGACAATATATCACTGGAAGATACAAATTCTGCAGATTTTGTCCAGGAGACTAGGTGATGTCTAATGTCCATTTTAGGCTTAAAATCGCATGTTATTATTCACGTACATTAAAGATACTGTGTGCCAACCTTGGGTGAATCACTCCATAAGGAAGACCAAAGCCACAGCCCTCTCCGGATGAAGGCAAAACACTCCCTTCTTCTTTAAAAAACTCCTGCCCGGTTGAAACTGATTATTTGGCAGGAGTCAATTTCCATATTGCCATGCCCCAAATAATCATGTTGGTTATTAACAGTTACTTACTAGGCACCTATGCCCCAAAGGCTCTGGGAGCTAAATGAAAGATAATTAAAAGTTTTATATGAAAAATAGCCATTTCTCAATTAATGTGATAAGAGGCTTGGAGCAAGAGTTGAACAGGTACTTGTGTTCATAACTAGATAACTAAAGAAAACAACAGACCATGGATTTCCGGTGGGAAAACAGAGAAAAGGGTATGTTGGTGGGGAGGTATTGAGAAAGGAAGTCGAAACAAATCTAGACTCAGCCTTTTCTTCCCAAATCTCCTTCTAATGTAGCGCTCATCTAAGTGAATAACACTCATCCGCTTGCGTGTCTTAGCCAGAAACCGGAGATGCATCCTGGGCAACCGTCTTTCTTATGCCCCACATGCAGTCAGTGACCAAATACTGGCGATTCCATTTCTTTTACACCTATTGGCTCCAATCCCTGCTCTTCATTCCCATGGCCATAGTTTTAGTCCAGATTCCTTTTATCTCTTACTGTCTCGTGTCTCACCCCACAAAAGCCAACCTCCACACTACCAGAAAGACTTCTCTAGACTCCCCGTGTGATCGTCTGATTGTCAGGCTCTCTCAAAGTCCTTCAGACATCCTTCTCTGACCCCAGCATCACATAAGGGACATTTTTTTTTCTGGCTGCACCGTGCGGGCTTGTGGGATCTTGGTTCCCCAACCAGGGATTGAACCCAGGCCCTCAGCAGTGAAAGCACGGAGTTTTAACCACTGGACCACCAGGGAATTCCCTAAAGGACTTGTATAATTTGGCCCCTACCTGCCTCTCCAACACCATCATTCTCAACACACTGTACTCCATTTTATTCCAAACGACTCTCAATTCTCTGGATGCATGGCAATGTGCTTTCAGCCCTTCTTGTTCTATAGACATGGGTGAGATGTTTCCCACATCTCTGCATTGGGTTCCTCATCTATTTTTTTCCACCTCCATCTCCATTTCATGTGAACAATCAAAACTGTTCATAATTTCCCTTTGCAGTAGCCTTCAAATGGTCTCCCCATAGCCTTCCCTTCTCCAAAATGCACCCTAGATTGTACCTAGAATAATATTTTCAAATCTGACCATGTTACTAACTTGCTTGAGACTCTTCAACAAGTTTCCATAGCTCTAAAGATACAGACAGCATTCTAATCGGTCTACAAGTACCACATGACCCTGCCAGCTCTCATGTCACCAGCTCAACTCAAGTCCCTTCTCCCCCTGTCCCCTTGGTCTGTGACCATAGCTTTCTGTTCTCAAAACTTCCCTGCTCCTGCCTATCATGGGACAGACTTACACACGCTGTTCCATTTCATGAAAGACCTCTTCTCACCCATCATCCCTACCACTTCAGTTAGATGACTCCCATACCTTATCTAAATATCAACCCTTTCCCAGCACATACACACCTGCTAACTGGGTAATATCCCTTTGTCTAGGTTCTAACAGCACCATATTCCTGTTTTTGTAAGCTCTTATTTAAAATTACATTTAATTATGAGATTAATTGATCGTTATCTGAATCCCTCACAGGGCTATAAGCTCCATTAGAGCAGTGACCATGCTGTTTTTATTCAAAATTTCAAGGGGCCAGGGCAGAATGCTAATCTGGTGGAGGGGTCAAAGGATGGATTTGAGCTAAGAAATGTAAGTCAGGAAGACCAAACTGGAGGCTGCCGTGATATTTAAAGGAATGGAAAGAGCAGCTGAACAAGGTAGGTGTTGGTAGCTGTGGAGAAGAACAGACAGTGGAGACAGGGAAAAGAAGCTTCAGCAAGACTTGATCATTGACAGGAGGCAGAAGGGCTGACAGAGGACAGAAGAGAGGGTTCAAAGATTTAGACGCAGACTCTAAGCCCACAAGACCAGGAGGACGGTGATACGCCTTATTAACAAAGAGAGAAAAATAGAACAAGGAAGCAGTTTTGGGAAAGAAGTGAAATAACCCCGTGGGAACTTCCAGCTCACAGTTGGAAACCTTGGTACAGAGAAGTCATTTTATTGGAACAAGCGGTCAAGACTTGGAAATGAATAAAATCACTAAGAAGAATTTTACCACCATGTCCATCAAGGTGGTAGTCATACTGTTGAGGGAATCTGGAAATCTGTCAGTCCTTGCCCCGTCTCCATGAATCTCTTACTGCGGGAGAGGGGTGTTTGGACATGTGTACTGGTCTCAAAACGTGTTCAGCACATTCCATACCCCCTGTGCGTGCTCCTACCCGCCATCTTACCCAGTGCCCAGATTAAGAACTATTGATATGAAGAAAGAAGAGCAGAGGGCTAAGGGCCAACCATCCACATTTAAACCAGAAGACAAACAACCAGTGGAAAACTCCAGAAAGAACGGTCAGAGAAATAGGACAGGAGCAAGACAATGCAGTGTCCTCAAAATCAAGGATTTTAAGGCAGAGCTCTTAAAAGAATTAGGGAGAGGTCACTTCTACCTATCAACTATTACGGGAAGCTTTTAACATTAAATTTGAACCACTGAGTTCAGCTACCGGGAATATCTTGCAATCAACAGGAAAGTACCTGGAACTTGCCGAGGGTGGGGAGGTGAGAGGGAAAATCCAATGACTGATTTCATATAAAGTCTATATTAGTCACTCAACAAAGAAAACAGTCCTGGTATAACTTACCAGCTCTAAGTGAACTGCTGCTTAGAAAGACACACAATTTGCAACAATAGATTTAGGTATCCTGACTAGAAGATTTCACTATTAGCATATCAAGGCATAAATCACAAACAAAATTTTGGAATATCCATGATGCTAAGTCACTGGATAGGCATTTTAGGTGGGTTTTTTTTTTCCTCTCCACATAAGATGCAAAAATATCCACTCCGTAGTTCACTCCCCAGATCTCAAGACAAAGATGTAAATGCCTTCTGGGTTAGCACTTCAGCTCCAACACAGAGGAACCACTAGTTGAGAGCAGCCACTCCAATTTTCCACCTCATACAATGCTACCCTTTGGTGCAGTTAGTGGATATATATAATTCTCATATATATAATTAATAATGCCTTTTCAGTCATTTCTACATTTCTACTTACACAGAGCATTGTCATACTGCATTATAAGGAAACTTCAATATGTTAACTCTTTGTAGATTACTACCCACCAATTCTTTATTGTCCCATCTAGAATGAAGTAAACCATTGTGAAATGTATTTTTAAGAAACAGGAAGGCAAGAGCAACACATTACTCATAATAATTATTATGCCAAAATCTATGAAATATCATAAAGAAAACACAGAGCATCAAAGGTTTCTAACTTCCAAAGAAGATGGATTGGAAGTAATTATCTAATCTAGACATAAACCCGTATGATAATTTTAGACAAAACTGGGAACATCACTGATAACAGAATTAACCACATTTGGTTTTTACACTATTTTAATACTGCAACTAATACTCAATTCCACACTTCGGTTGTAGGTACACCTGGATGAAGGTATTTTCTAAACTAAATTGCAATTTTCCTTAAGTTATTAGGAAATGTTAGCAATTAAGAGCCATAATCATAAAGGGAAGATTTTTTTTTTTTTTTACAAAGAAAAAAGAAGGCTAAGTTAAAAAATTCAAGGAAGCCTAGATTTTACAAAAGGGAAGGCAGAAGGAGGAAAACAGATTCTGAGGAAATGTGAATGGCAGCCTGAATCCAAAGAGTGGTGAACTATACCTCCCACCATTGACTAAGAGAGAGTCCCGGAAAGATTCTTAAGTGAGGGGTGAGGGGTGACTGGGCCAGCAGAATTTGTAAACAATTTCCAGTGCTAATTAGTAACAGAGGCAGACCTGCTTCATTCATTATTTAGGGAAACTCTGTCCAATTTACGCACAGATGGAAAGATATCAAAAAATATGTGCTCCATGAGAAGAGCTGGTTTTAAGGAAGAGGGCCAGGAAGAAATGGCTCCTATGGAAGACCAGCTGGGGTCCCTTCCACTTTAGGGGACCAATGAATAGTCTGCGATGTGCACCCCCTTTTAGGTTGATTGCCTCAAAAGATGTTACACTTTTATACAGGATATTGGGCATGACAGCATGAGGACAATGCCCCATGGCCAAAATGGTCACTAGAAGGGAAAGTCTCATAGAACTTGGATTAGATCATTCCTTAGGCTTTGAAGTCCTGTCTCTTCCATGTCCACCAAGGAAGCGCTGATGCAATATCTAAAATGTGTCTTAATTCCTTTTTACTAAAAAGCAGATGACTATTTTTCTTTAAGTGATTTAATATCCAGCCTATAGGGATATCATAAACAAAGAGAGAAGCCTAGTTCTTAGAGAAAGCCATTGCCTACATTCCAAGAGCACAGTGGTTAAACATGTAGGTTCAAATCCTGACACTGACTAGCTCTGTGATCCTGGCTAAGTTACCTCTCAGTAAATCAGTTGTCTCCCATATAAAATAGGAGTAATAACAGTACATACTGCAGAGGGCTGTCTTCAAAATTAATTGAGATAACATTTGTAAAATGCATAGAAGAGTGTCCAGCACATACTGTACATCATATTAGCATTTGTTAAATAAATTAATTGCCACTGATTCAAATCAGATGACAAGGAAGATATAAAGAATGAATGAAAAGTTTTGAATAGAATGCTTTATTGAAGAGGCATGTTGTTATTCTTAAATTCTTATGTCTCTTTTAAATTAGTATAGAAAAATCCTGGGCCCCATATTCCTTCAAATACAATATTTATTAATCACTCACAGTGTGCCAAGGCTCTGGAGCAGATGCATAGGTGTATAAACCATGATAAATGGAATACTGCCGGCCATATCAGTAAACAAAGGATGTCACAGTCATCAGCGATTGCAGCCGCCAGCCAGTGGTGAGCTGGTGAACCCTGAGGGAACTCAGGAAGGAAAGAATACCTGAATACCTGCCATCTAGCGGCCATCAGACTGAGGCCACTCCCTACAGTGAGCCCTGAGGAAACCTGGGATATGAAAACACAGGATACTGGCCCCAGATAGCTGAGGTGCATATCAAAGGAATGACTTCCGTAAGCCCAGATTTTGCAGTCTTCCCATATAAAGAAAATCGCTAAATTCCTTAACTTCAGATTTCTAGTTTTCTTTAATCAGCAGTAATCTTTTGTTCCTACTACCTGCCCCTTGTTGCAGAAATCCTATATATCCTAGCTCCCCCCTCGACTCCTCCAAGCAGTTCTCTCAGGGTTCCTTGAGATGCTGCCTCCCGGGCTTGAAGTCCAAAAACTTCCCGCCAAATAAAACATAACTCTCAACTTTTAGGGTGTGAATATATTTTTTAGTCGACAGCCAATATTGGCCCTCCTGGCACTAGTCTGGGGAAACAAACATCACTGAAACTGAAGAATAAGACACAACTGAAGTATAATTTCCAGAAAACATAACAAATGCTCTCAAAGCAACCCACTGACTAAAGAATTGTAAGGAAAGTAATTTCAATAGGAATTTTAGAGGGAAGAAGGCAGTTCAGCCCACGTTGTCAAATAAGGTTTTATATAGGAGGTGAGACAGGAGTTACGAGCTCAGTTTGACTCGGCAGACGTGACAAAGTGTTTCTGATGAGTAGAACAATGTAAGCGGAAACAAGAAAGCAAATGGCATACTTGGGGAAACAATGATGGAAAGGATGGTTCAGAGAACAAATAATGGAGACATAGTTCGAAAATACTGTTTATATATGCCTCCATGGCCCCCACTTCTATTCACAAGCAAGAATTGGACCTGACGGGTAAAAATTAAAGCCAAGATTCCTGGTCCATCTGTGTAAACGAGTTCTGGGGTACAGGAGAGAGAAAGTAAGGAGAGATTCTGAACAACAGCCTTCAACTATAAAGAAATTAACCAGCTTTCAGCAGACATTCTGGGTATGATATGTGGGTGGATCTGCAGGGATAAGACAGAAGTCTGGGCAGGTAAGACGGAAGCTCTTTGGGGAAGATCTTGAATGTCCGGCTAAGGAGTTCTGACTTTATCACATAGGCTAGCAGAGCCACTGGAAGGTGTGTGTGCATGCTTTAAAGCACAATAACTTGGTAAAATAATATAATCCAAGGGACAAGCCACTGTTTTTCAACGGGTGAAAAACTAGCAGTTGCTAACAATCTAGGACTTTGAGATTTAAACTGTAAGATTATGATGCTCATAAAAATTTTATCATGTTAACAGTTCTCACATTTTTAAACAACTTACATACATAGAATATGTAGATTGGAAAGGGGGCTGTTCATTTCAGTTGATTAATTCACACATAATTTGCTTAACAGTGCCTTATATTTGATGACTTTGTATTTTTTTCTCATCACTGCTTTCTGTGTCTAATAGTACCAATTCACAGAAAATGAATTAATGGCTCAAAATTAATCCATTGGGTATATAAAGTAGGAGAACATGAAAATCCCCTCATAAATTATATACTGTAATACGGCATAAGGTTGTCAAAGTAACTAGCAAATAAGTTTTCAGGAAGAAAACACATATAAATCTACGCACAGAACAAAGTTCTCGACCAATGCATGATATTCATGAGCAGGGCGAAAGAAAAATTACAAACAGGAAATAGAGCAATGAAAATCTCAAGACTAAACTTTTTGGACCAGGCATCTTTCATCTCTGGTCCTCAGTGTGCTGCCTGTTATAAAAAGTTGTCTAATAGTGACCTGAAGACATTGAAGCTTTCTGGTAATTTTCAAGGTAGGGTTCAGGTAAATCTATGGAGTTTTTCCAAAACAAGTGAAAAGCAAAAGCTTTTAAGTAAGACATTGATGAGTTGTCCCACTAAAGGCAGAGAAGAGACCATAACTAGAGAGGCATCAAAGTTGCAAAGAAGTTCAACAGCAATTAGTAACATCGTAGAAAAGCAAAATATACTCATTGCAAAACGCTATATGAAATGACACTGTTAGAAGATGAATATATCAGTGGAATACAACGTGAAAGAACATTTACTATTTATTATTATGTTTTTAGCAGCAGATATTTTTCTTCAGAGTTGTACAAAATCACATGTTCACAGCATAAAGCAGATCAAATGTGTAGAAGGGAGAAATGATTGACGATTATTTGTTTCTTTCATCACTGAAAACTAAAGCTGGAGGCGAAGAGATTTCTTGTTTGTTAATAATAATTTTTTCAGCCTTGTTGCAATACAAAGTGCATTGGGATCGATATTAGCGGAGTACCATCAATATGTACAGCAAAGTAAAAGGTCGCCACATGAGTGACAGAAATTGGACCTCGGGGCAATCTAATACTGCTTTATTCACAGTTGGCCATGTAAGTGTGCCTCCTGAACTTGACTGAAGTTTGAAGGAAATAAGGGAAGCTGTGAATCTGACCAGATCATAGCTGAGAACTTCCAGCATGCTGTGCAAAAAAAAATGAGTAAAGAACAGAAGATTCTATTTCTTCACACTCAAGAACTCTGGCTGTCAAGAGTAAGGAACCTCAAAATGAGGTTTTGAAACAGTAAGTGAAAAAATCCAGTAAAAAAAAAAAAATTTCTTTAATTTCCAAAGGCTTGTCTCAGTGGTATATTCAATATCTGGCAGGGCCTGAATCTATTATTTCATAGACAAGGTATCAAAAAATTTAACACTTACGAAGAGAGAGGAAAAGTTCCCAAGAAGGCTGAATGTTGATATAAATGGATTAGTTGACAAGAGATTCTTTCCTACTATTTAGAGACATTCCAAGCTCATTGCAGAAAGAAGTCAGCGCTGTATTGGCCGTATTTAACACATGTGAATGCCGTAACTGAACATCAAGAAATAATTATCACAGACAAAACTAACCAAGAATTCATAAGAAATCCATTTGCCAGTATCTTCTATGTTGATATGTCAACATTCCAGACACTTTTGAGAAAGGCGAGCCCTCAACCTAATTAGTTCCCAGTGGGGCAATGGATGTCTATCAGTAAAAACTCTCTCCATAATTTCTGATTCCTTGCATGATCAGAGAAACAAGAACTTGCTGACAGACCACCAAACATTTTCTTTGCTTCACAACGACTTATAACTTAGGTCTTTCCAATGTGGTATAAATAAAGATGAAATGAAGAAACAGTCTCCGTAGAGAGTCTAATCTGCTGTTCAAACTCTCTTGGAACTGGTTATCAATATCCTGGTGAAACACTGAAAAAATCCTCCCTCCTCACTAATATAACTGTTGTCTTTTCCTTATTATAATTGCTACTATTACCATGTTAAATTTTGTATTATTGTTATTTTAAAATTGTGACACACATTTTAAAACTTTTTTCTATAATTCATCCAGGTATACCCTGGATGGCCATTAAGTGATTTGCAGATGTCAAAAGATGGGGGTAACTTTGATGCATTGGGTGGGTTGGAGAAAGAATAATGGTAGGCAGAGAGATGAAAAATAAGTCCAACGGATTAGTAGAGGTCTGAGATGGAGGCCCAAGAAATGAAGCTGAAAAGATAGCTGTTAAACTATGGAAAGCAGAACCTCTGGATGTCGTGACAGAATGGATATGGGAGGATTCACTAAGGAAGACTCTGAGGTTCCAAGATGAGGGGAATAGTTGTATCAACAATAAAAGGGGGCAGTGAGCAATACAAGGGGGTAACACTCGTTCATCCTCGAAATTGGGGATTTTAGTGCAAGCATGCTGAGTATGAAGTTAACATGGTAACGTCCAAGTAGAGAAGAATATTTTACATATAATTAAAATAACATTTGTTTGAAATAGAATTACAGATGTCGAAAACAAACTTATGGTTACCAAGGGGTAAGGGGCGGGGAGGGATAAATTGGGAGATTGGGATTGACAGATACACACTATATATATAAAAAAGGTAACTAATAAGAAAGTACTATAAAGCACACGGAACTCTACTCAATACTCTGTAATGGCCTATATGGGAAAAGAGTCTACAAAAGAGTGGATATGTGTATATGCATAACTGATTCACTTTGCTGTACACCTGAAACTAACACAATATTGTAAATCAACTATACTCCAATAAAAAAATAATAAAATAAAATAACCTTTGTTTGTCTAGAGATGCTTCTAAAATGTTTGAAGATAGCTGGTTTTCTGAATGACAGCAAGCAAATAACATTGATCATTTGCCTAACAAAGTGGCTTCATAAACAGACAAAGATAAATAACAGCTCATACACCAAATTAGCATGGTCAAGATTAATACAAACATTGCAAAGAATCATTATTAGTACTAAATATTGTAGCACCAAAACACATTTCGTCTTCATAAATAATAATATTGTCCATATTTTGGATAACTGATATAAATCTTTACAGTTTTCAGGATTTTATTTGTAGGTTTCCACTGATGTTTTCCAGTGTTTCTTTCCCCAGCAACAGATATGAAATTCTCCCCAAGAGTTGGCAGCAATACAGACGCCACTTTATATTCACTGTGAACCATCGTCTGCTTCCCTTTACTTGAGCGTTTGCCTTTCTTAGATAATTAACAGCCAACACACACACACACACACACACACACACACTCACACACACACACACACACACACACACACACGTCAGATCCTCGCCCACTGACCTCAACAATCTCACAACGTGAAAACAGCTGAGATGGAGCAATGATTAGCAGTAAAACTAAAGTTGGAAAACAAAAGGTTTGCCTCTGGATGGCTCAGAGATTTCTTCAATACTTTGATATTTCTTTCTAAAACCTATAATAAGCTAATTTCATCTCCTACCAACACCCACATGCAACATGTCAAGAGAGGACGATGGCATTGAATGTCCAGTGCTTGGAGTCTCTTTGTCATTGGACTCTCCTCAGAGCACATGGTGAATATATGGAATTAGTTCCTCAAGTTATTAAGCAAATACAAAGTAGCTAAGAGACCTAGAAAGTTGAAAGGAGACCCAGGCTGGATTAAGGGTAGGAAGTGGGGTGCTGAGGAATTATTCAGGCATGAACTGTGTAATGTGAACATTAACCAAACAGTTGATATAATTACCAAGGAGCCAAACCCAGAAGTCCTAATCTTTTACCCTACAGTGGTCATTAGCCAGAGATGGGCAGATATGCGGATTCATTCCTCAGCTATGAGGACATCTTCAAAACGAGTGTTCTGTTATAACTCATGAGAAATTATGTGACACATTATACACAGTGTGTCACCTAACAGCAATTTAATCCCTGGGTCTGTCACAGAGTCACTGGGTAGCTCGCAACGGTCACTTTGTCTTTCTGAGGTTGTTCTCTCATCTTGAATAAATAATACTGACACGATAATACTAATCACCCAGGAATTTACTGCCAAGGAGACTTTTGTGAAAAACTCATATAAAACAAATTAAGAGTTATAGAATTGTTAAGTTTAGATGTGAATAACAATACTTTGATTTATAGCATACAGTCTCGTGAGAGACTTTCTCACCTGCGAGTGTCAATTTAGGGCCCTTTATCTGTACACTCCATCTATACTTAGAAATAGTTAACTAAAGAGACGCACAGAACTCTGAAAGCTGGGTTATCTGAGAAACTCGTTACCCAGAGAAACGAGTATTGGATCAGCCATAATTCCCCTAGAGATATTTTCTGTCAGGACTGGGAATTAGAGTTTTACTTTCTTTCTTCTTGTTTTTTTTTTTTTTGTAAACTGTCACATTCCCTGAAAAGTCAATCTGCTCTCCCTTTTCCACGGTTCCTTGCAATACTTGTGTGCAGATGGCATTCAGTAGAAAACTCTAGCTCTAGGAGACAGATTAGCACTCACATCAAGTAGGACATCCTATAAACGTTTAAAATTCAGCTTTAGAAAATAAACGGAGCCATCGGAACATAATTCCGGTCCCACCTCCAGTCCCCACCTAATTCCCCTCTGCCCCAGAGCTGCTGGCGGGGATGGGGGTGGCCGGTGCACTGCAGTCAGTTTCAACCTGACTTTTGGAGACACAGAAATCTGGCCTTTCTCCTGCTCTGCCTCTTGCAGTTCTGTGACATTGCGTCAACCACGTGAATTCGCTCAACCTCCTTTCTGAAGACAGTAACATATGATGGGCAAGGTGGTTGCACTGGAAAATGTCTGTGAAGCGCCTAGTAGAAAATCCGATACCCAGTAGGTACCAACTCAATCCTAGCTATGATGGTAATAATTTGCACAGAAATGCAAAGTACTAAAAGGAAAAGATAATATACATAACAAAGACCCCGAACCTAGTACTGTTTCTGAAGTGCCGCAGAAAACTCAGCATTGAAAGCAATTTTTGTATCCAACTGTCACATCACATACTGATAGAGCTGAGGTGCTATCAGCTATCTGACAGGTAGGGGGGCTATCTCAAAGGATCTGTATCACACACCTTCCAGCGGAATTACACCCTCAAGGAATCTCTTCAGAGTCTTTGGAATGCTGTATACAAAACATCCAATCAGCTTCATAATAACCAAAGAATTAGTTGGCTTGAAGGAACCTTTGTTCATTCCCCATATATTTTCTCAGTGAAGGTCATGGAGTCCACACTAAACCTCCACAGGAGGTTCGGTGGTACATTTCCTGCCTGGATGCAGAAGGCCTGCACAATTATATTCTCCCTTTATTCAGTCCCTAGCATCTTGCTGGCATAGAACGGATGCCTCCAAATTATCTGATGTTTGAATGTACAGAGTGGGACTCAGGGTACTTTGGAGACAATGGAAGGGATCAAATGCACAAAGATCTGGCAGAGGTTAATTCTTGACAATCAGATCCACGGAAGCCCCACTAAGAAATGGGATGTATTGGGTTGGCCCAAAAGTTCGTTCGGGTTTCTGGTAAGATGTTACAAAACCCACCCGAACGAACTTTTTGGCCAACCCAACATATGCTTGTTTTTGTTTTTTTGTTTTTTGTTTTTCCCCCTATGAGCATGAAGATTCTCATATTTTGCCACAAGTTTAGCATCTTGGGCAACAGCTTCCTAGCCTTCAAGAGAGCGTTTTCCAGCACTGGAAAGGAGTTCCAGTTGAAACCTGAGCCTTTCCAGACGTTCTTGAGCAGCCAGGCTGGATCTTCAGTCACATTCTACCATGATTTGCTCTGTGAAGAGAGCTCTCTTAAGATGGGGAGGGAATTCCTTTCATAAGATCTTTTACAGGTCTCTTCAATACAAATTTTTCTCTTTTATTGACGCCCCTTCAAAGGCTGACAGTCTTAATGAGTCTCCACCAGTTGATAAATTTGGTTTATCAATTACCTCAGGCCTGAACATTTACCTTATGTTGTAGCATATTCTCACTTTCAGTCGTAATTGTCAGACGAGTCTCCCATGTTAATTTATGGGACTTAGTATATAGTACAATTGAAAGAGCGCTGGACTTGGGGACCACAAGAGCTAGGTTCTGATTTGAGACATGACTCCAGCTGGCTGCATGACCATGAGCAACTCATAGATACTTATCAGGCCTTAGTTTTCTCATCTGTTCCATGAGAGGGCTAGACTATGAGTCTCTTTATTCCCTTTTCAATTCTGAAATGTGAATAAATCTCAAATTAGTTTAGGATGCCCATTGTAGGTGCTCAATAAATGTTAGTTCATGTGAAGTAACAAAGTTAATAATTCAGTGTAAAAATGTTTTAAAACTATTCCTTTCCATTTGCAGTGATTTCTGCCACATAATACGCAATGACAAAAGAAACGGAAAATGTATATATTATAATCTCATATTTTAAAACAATAACCAAAAAGTCTATATAGCCATAGTGTGTATGTATGAATGTACATATGTCTGCACGTATATGCGTGTGTATGTATGAGTTGTATATATCTTTAAATATATGAGCTTGGGGAAAAAACAGATACATTCTAGGTTATTAACTTAGTTTTTTTTTTACTTTATTGTACATTTATGAGGTGACGGCTGATGTTGATGTAGAAAATGGAAAGAGGAAAAAGTGGAAACAAAACCAAAAAGGGTAACAATAATCAAAACTTTGCTAATCTCTCCCCACCAACCGTATTTTCTCATTTCTGTAAAATTACCTAGCATGATATCACTTATATGTGGAATCTATAAAAAGGGTACTAATGAACTTATCTACAAAACAGAAATAGAGTTACAGATGTAGAAAACAAACTTATGGTTACCAGGGGATGGGGGAGGAGGAATAAATTGGAAGATTAGGATTGACATATACATACTACTATATATAAAATAGATAACTAATAAGGACCTATAGTATAGCACAGGGATCGCTACTCAATACCCTGTAATGGCCTATATGGGAAAAGAATCTAAAAGAGAGTAGATATATGTATATGTATAATTGATTCACTTTGCTATACAGCAGAAACTAACACAACATTGTAAATCGACTTTACCCCAATAAAAATTTTAAAAATTATCTACTATGTATGTGCACATGTAAAGAGAAAATTTTAAAACCACTTAATTTATTGCCTTCTCCCAATTAAGAGATTCTATCATTTTCAGGGGGTATTTTTTATTCGGAGGCAGAAGAGTGAGCTCTGTGGGCAGCACGAACTTTGAGGACCTGCAAATCTCACTGGGATGGAAGGTAAGGTGAACGTTGTCAGTATGAATGATTTATTCCTTCACTGTCTTTCATTTTACCAGTTGTTCTGATGGGCTGTAGGAGTATAGAAGGTCAATAAGAGAACTGATTCAGGGCGGGGGAAGGGGCAGGGGCAGGGCAGGTGTTGCAAAGAGGACGAGTTCAAAGGTCAATGGAGCCAGGCAGCTGATGAAGAAGAAATTCAAGCGATCAACCATGAGATCCTGAATAATGAAGCCTAAAGGGGCTTGAAAACAGGGAGAGAAGAAAGGGTTCAAGACTGGACGTACAGAAGAGGTCAAAGGGCAGGTAGAATTGAGAGGTTCTTGTTGAAAGAGCATAACAGGTACGGGCCCAGGTTATGACAAGTGGCTGAGGAGTAGATTCCTGTGGATATAAGGAGATAAAGAAGAGGGAGATGGCAGAACCACAAAGCTGGGCTGTTTGACGGGGCATTCCAAGCAAATGAAGACAGCACACACGAGCACGTCAGGGACTCAAGTAAGACCATGAACCTCTTGCCTAACTCACTTATGAATGTTCATTAAGGCCATTTTCACGGCCTCAGAAGTGAGTTACAAGAAGGGATACGCTGCGTGCAGCCCAATGGCAAAATCCTTCAAAGGGGGTAATTTTTTTAGACATGGTCATAAATATGGCCAATATCTGAAGATTCTGGTGGGAAAGAGGAAAGCCTCCAGACTAACCTCCCCCCATTCTCCAACTGCATGTGTGTGTGTGTGTGTGCGTGCGTGTGCATTTGTGGGGGGAGGACTGCAGGGAACCACTGTCCTTGAAGGAGACCTAGGTTTCAAAGCCAGGGACAAAATGTTGAGAAGATGGAAAATTTGTTAGCAATCCAGGAATAAGAAATCTAGGCAGAGAGCCAGGTCAGCGGTAGAGGATGAGAGTGGGGCAAGCTGACCCAAAGGAGATGAAAATTGAAGTTTGCTAACCAAAAAGAGCCTAAGCTTTGCACAACGCCTGGGGCTTTTGGGGATGAGGAAACATTATATATATAAACGATGAGCCTAAAGATTCCCCAGACTGTGTTCAAGTTGTTTTGATGCTAGCATTAAGGCCCCAGGGGATGGTGCAACCTGGAACACTCCCTAAGGCTTCAATGGTCCCCATCTGTGCTCCCTGCATTTGGGAAGGACAATGGGAAGAACTACTGTCCCCATGATTCACACAGAGTGGCCAGATAGGACGGCAGATAAGCAGCTCAAGAGCCCCTCACAGCAGCGGGAAGTGATAAGCCAGGGGAGTGGTCTGCAGCAGAGCCAACATATCATATGATGCCGCTTATATGTGGAATCTAAAACAAGGGTACAGAGGAGCTTATCTACAAAACAGAAATAGAGTTACAGATGTAGAAAAGAAACTTATGGTTACGGGGTGGGGGGGACGGGGGGAGGGATAAATTGGGAGATTGGGATTGACATATACACACTACTATACATAAAATAGATAACTAATGAGAACCTACTGTGTAGCACAGGGAGCTCTACTCAGTGCTCTGTGGTGACCTAAACAGGAAGGAAATCTACAAAAGACTGGATATATGTATACGTATAACTGATTCACTCTGCTGTACACCTGAAACTAACACAACATTGTAAATCAACTACACTCCAATAAAAACAAAAACAAATAATGCTGAGGTGAAATGAGTAGCTGAACTACAGATGCTGGCGGAAGTCAGGTGACTTGTGTTCAGGCCCAATCCTGCTGCCTATTGTAGGGACCTGAGAACCTTCCTTGAGGACCATCACCCTGCCTAGGCTACCTGACAGAACTCCTTCTCCCACCTGCCCTTAACTTTGACATGACAGCCAGGTTCATCTGTGTCATTAAAAGGTCACTGATCATTTCTTTGTAGCCCAGGTAAGGACAAAGTAGCCATGTCTGCAGGGTAGGAGGAGCTGAGGGGAAGGGAAGACTTGGAGACCGTTTAAGTAACTGACATTTGGAAACTCAAGAGCTACCCTTAGCCCTTCTCCATCATATTCTGAAAATGTCCATTAGCTGTATCTGGATTTACTGAGAAGTCTGTATTTTCAGAACCTCTGTGCAGGATGAATTAATTTTTTCACTAGGAAACAGGTCAGATTGTCATATTTGTTTTTAATAGCCAGGGCAGTAAAATAATGAAAGTTTGAAAGAAATGCTTGACGGCCACTCACAGTATACTATTATTAGCCCCATGATGAAACCACTGTACAGCTGACCCTCGAACAGCGCAGGGGAGTTAGGGACAAGTATACCTTAGGGTCAACCCTCCACATACATGGTTCTTCTGTATCAGAGGTTACACATCTCCAGAGTCAACCAACCAAGGATGATCCTGTAGTTCCACAGTATTTACTACTGAAAAAATCCACAAGTGGCCCCACGCAGTTCAAACCCGTTTTTCTAATTCAAAACCCTGTGTATCTGCTTTATTTGTCAATTATTTTATGTACGCTTCATTAAGGGAAACCAGTCAGTCAATCAGACTAGTATAGACAGAATCAGTTCACCTGCCCAGGCCTCAGTTTTATAACAATAAAACGGGAATAACGCCAGGGGTGTTTTACCCGACCGATCCTTGCCACAGACACCATCACCACTACCCTGCCTCTCAAACACTCACAATGTGCACATGCGCGCACACACACACACGCATGCACACACACGCACTTTTAAAAACTGGCAGAAATAGGAGAGCCATCCTAATTCTTGAGAGGGAGTTTTCTGGTTGCTTTATTGACTTTTTCTGAAATGAGTAACTTAAGAGGTAAAAAAGAAACTAGGCTTCCCTCTGTCTAAGGGGGTGGAGCAGAAGAGAGAGCAGCAGAATGGATTTGCAGGTACAAGAGGGTGTGCATATGTAGGGGTCAGGTATTCGTTGTGTCTTGTAAAATGAGCTTCCATCCTTCCTGTCTAGATCCAATCAAAGCAGAGGAGAGGAAAGGCAGTATTTGGTAAAATGTGGTCAGGTGGAATGTACACCAGACAGGGCCCTTTTGAGATCATGAGCATCAAACATTCCAGGATTAGCTAATGTTCATCAGTGAACTCCTCCCTCAAAGCACCTGGACATGGTTATGAAATGCCTCACTTCAATAAAAAGCTCCATGTTCCTCTGAAAAGTGAAACAACATGAATAGAAAGGCGTTTACTGCTTTTGAAAATGATCCCAATATAATTTTGGTATTCAGTTTTTAGAATTATGTTTCCCAAGGTTATCCTATGACATAATAAGTAAAAACTATTATAGGTTTGAGAAGAAACTCAACAGTACTTTCATGTGCTATAAAAAGATAATTTATAGAAAAACAAACCGAAAGTCAACAGATGGAAGGAATGCCACATGGGTAAACAGACAACATGGGAAATCCTTTCTCCACAGGAATTAGGAAGGAGTGTAATTTACTCTCTGCTGGGGCTGCAGGGCTGTAGCAGAGTGGGGAGAGAGGGCTGAAGCACTGGGAGGGTTCAGGGAGAGTGGAGGTGCTCAGAGCAGATGTCACCCCCCTAACACAGGTGATGGTAATGATATACAGTAAGTCCCCTACATATGAATGAGTTCCATTCCGAGAGTGCGTTCGTTAAGTCCAACAAAGTTAGCCTAGGTACCCAACTAACACGCCTGGCTATATAGTACTGTACCGTCACAGGTTTATAATACTTTTCACACAAATAATACATAAAAAACAAAACAAAAAATAAAGAAAACATTTTTAATCTTATAATACAGTACCTTAAAAGTACAGTAGTACAGTACAACAGCTGATGCTTCTCAGAAGTACCAACTACATCACCGATGCTTTTACGCTTGCTTCCAGACATCCTGGGCTTCAAATAAAGATACTGTACTTGGGCTTCCCTGGTGGCGCAGCGGTTGGGAGTCCGCCTGCCGATGCAGGGGACACGGGTTCGTGCCCCGGTCCGGGAGGATTCCACATGCCGCGGAGCGGCTGGGCCCCGTGAGCCATGGCCGCTGAGCCTGCGCGTCCGGAGCCTGTGCTCCGCAACGGGAGAGGCCACAACAGTGAGAGGCCCACGTACCGCAAAAAAAAAAAAAAAAAAAAAAAAAAAGATACCATACTCTCTACAGTACTGCAAAGTATATAAAATCACAACCACTTGTAGAGGATGCACACACGTGACAATGTACGCCAGACACGTGAACTAACTTACGTGATCGGACATGCGAACACACGTTCGCATCTTTTAAAGTTTGCAACTTGAAGGTTCGTACGTAGGGCACTTACTGTAGTCACAGCATAGGCCCTATTGTTGGTAATGCTTTTTTGCTTCCTGGGAGAAAAGCCTCTCTTGTGTCAGTTACCACACTTTATGCCAGCTGGCTGCACAAGAGGCATATCCCTTAAACTAATACCCACTTTGCCACCCCAGCACATCTCTTTGGCATGTGGATTAGTTTGAGCTGAAAACAATCAAGGTCTAAAAAACTCAGGAATAAATTGTGACCTTCCCCCAACGGCCTAAAAAAGAGCCTGTTGCAGGAATAGAGCTATCATCACTGACGTCTGCAAAGAATATGGACCAGGTGTCCATATCTAGGGATACCCCCTAGATATCAGCAGCCACTCTGGGTCCCACTGTCTCTGCAGGGCCCAGCAAACATTTATTTACCATACATTTGCTTTTCATCTTCATGCGCACTGCCCTCCTCCCTTCTGACGTCCCAAACCATTACCCGCAACATCCTCTGTTGTCTTTAGCTGAAGATGGTATTTCAAGTGAGGGTTTAGGCCATTTTGGTGAGTTGCTCAGTTTTCCTGAGTCTCTCGCATGGATCCTTGTTTTTCAATTTTTGTGTGATTTTTCTCCTCTTAATCTGTTTCATGTCAATTAAATTCTTAGACCAGCCAGAGCACTTAGAAGGGAAGAGGAAAAGTTCTTCCTCCCTAACAGCCCAGTTTGATATTGCTGTACAGGTAGGAAAAAAGAAAATGCTGATTCTTCCTGGGTTTAGCAAACTCAGGAAACCACTTCCTCTGGTATAATACAAGGGCAGCTGCACCTTCAGAGACAGGATCTACTAAATGAAGGCAGGAAGTCAGGTAAATACCTACTGAGTAGGTACATCACATCTCATGTCCTGTTCTAGATGTCATGGAACAATACAGCCAGGGTCTCTGCTCTTGTGGAGCGTACGTTCTAACAATGACGTGACGAAGCCAACAAAAACAGTGACCTTTAGTTTATATTGGCTCTTTGGGAACAAGGTGAAGGGAGCCAAATATGAAGCTGATTTGTCAACACTCCCCTTTCCTTCACCCCCGGCAGATCATTTCCCAGGTCAACGATGACCTCCTCAGCTGCGCAACCCTCCTCAACAGGCACTCCCGACAGCCAATAATAATTCGTCAGTGTCAGCCCATGAAAACCTAATCCAGGGTTATCTAATATTTGACAGACACACCTATCGTTTACCCATCCTCTTTTATTTTTGGTTTTTTCTTCTTTATTATTTATTGGAAAATGTGAAACTCCTTAATCCTAGCTGTCCTGGAGGAAAACAGCAAAACGGAAAGATGTGGCTGTCCTCTAGGCGGTGTTTGAAAAGGGATTTTGAAGAACACAGGGATTAGAGCCAGTCTGGTTCACAGCCCTGGAAACAATTTAACCTGAAAGCTGAGCCTCCAGGTGTGGACCCAGGGCCTGCCGTACAAACATTTTCATTCTCTTCCAACATTTTCCTCACACTGATGTCTTCTGGGAGGGTTTGAAGCTTTAACAACCGTGACCAGTGTCTTACAAATGGCACTCACGTGCTTTGGACATTGTCCTCAATCCAAGGCGTGGCTGGCCATTTACTCTTTGAGTATCTTCTCTTGGGCTCTGACTGGTTTTGCTAGGGGTGGCGACTGGCTGCCCTGCTCATTGGTGGCTTCTTGGCTACGGTGGAATCTTGTCTCCATGGCAGCACCCCCTTCTTACTGCCACTCTGTGACACTCCACAGAACAGCTGGCTGCCACCTATGCCTTCCTCACCTTGTCCCTGGTTTTTATGGAACTGTGGATGCCTGACCACATGCTAACACTTTAACCACATTCCCTGCTTGGATCTCTGGAAGCTATGGGGTTGGCCAAAAAGTGCGTTCGGGCTTTTCCGGAAAAGCCCGAACGCACTTTTTGGCCAACCCAATACTTATCAAGGCCTCTGTCCTTGCTACTGGGTGTTTTTTTTTTTACACCTTTATTGGAGTATAATTGCTTTACAATGGTGTGTTAGTTTCTGCTTTATAACAAAGTGAATCAGTTATACATATACATATGTTCCCATATCTCTTCCCTCTTGCGTCTCCCTCCCTCCCACCCTCCCTATCCCACCCCTCTAGGTGGTCACAAAGCACCAAGCATCTGATCTCCCTGTGCTATGTGGCTGCTTCCCACTAGCTATCTACCTTACGTTTGGTAGTGTATATATGTCCATGCCTCTCTCTCACTTCATCCCAGCTTACCCTTCCCCCTCCCCTTATCCTCAAGTCCATTCTCTAGTAGGTCTGTGTCTTTATTCCTGTCTTACCCCTAAGTGCTTCATGACATTTTCTTTTTTAGATTCCATATATATGTGTTAGCATACAGTATTTGTCTTTCTCTTTCTGACTTACTTCACTCTGTATGACAGACTCTAGGTCCATCCACCTCACCACAAATAACTCAATTTCGTTTCTTTTTATGGCTGAGTAATATTCCATTGTGTATATGTGCCACATCTTCTTTATCCATTCATCCAATGATGGACACTTAGGTTCCTTCCATGTCCTGGCTATTGTAAATAGAGCTGCAATGAACATTTTGGTACATGACTCTTTTTGAATTATGGTTTTCTCAGGGTATATGCCCAGTAGTGGGGTTGCTGGGTCGTATGGTAGTTGGATTTTTAGTTTTTTAAGGCACCTCCATACTGTTCTCCATAGTGGCTGGTCCAATTCACATTCCCACCAGCAGTGCAAGAGTGTTCCCTCTTCTCCACACCCTCTCCAGCATTTATTGTTTCTAGATTTTTTGATGATGGCCGTTCTGGCTGGTGTGAGGTGATACCTCATTGTAGTTTTGATTTGCATTTCTCTAATGATTAGTGATGTTGAGCATCCTTTCATGTGTTTGTTGGCAATCTGTATATCTTCTTTGGAGAAATGTCTATTTAGGTCTTCTGCCCATTTTTGGATTGGGTTGTTTTTGACCCACTGCCCAGCTTTCACTCCTGGCTGTTGGTGTTATAATACCTGACTGCTCAGACTGCTTCAGACTCCACTGTCTCAGCCTCTCCAGACCTAAGTATGCCTCACCGCCCAAGGCCTAGCGCTAATGTACTTAGACATCTCCTCTTCTTTTGAGTTACTTCCCATGTTTCCGGGAAAAGAAGGGGTGCAGTGTGGGGAGAGGAAGAGAAGGAGGAAGAGGGAGAGGAAGGGGAAAGGGAGGAAGGAGAAATAATTTCACGCAACTGAGGTCCTACAGCTATGTGCCAGCTAGTCAGATCCTTCTCGTTTCTTTAAGCTTTCAACCGTTCGGCCTTCCTTTGTATAAAGTGCGAGGTTCATCCCCAGCCTGATTTGCCAACACACTCCTGAAGCACCTCTCTAACCCATCAGATAGCACAAAATCACTAAATACAAGTTAATTTCAATATTATTCAAAACAAAACATAATTAGCAACGCAATGTGCTGTGAAGATTATAAAAAGCGTTCAAAAGCCAAGTATAAATGCGTTTGAATTATCTGTGGTTTAGGAGTATTTGTGCCACTGTTCCTCTCCATTAGGGCAGAACCAGCGTTGACTTTAGCTATGATTTCATGGTCTATAACCACCACCATTGAGAACTGGGGATGAACTGCAGTTCTGTTCAAATATTGCATGAATCTTCTTCAGTATCAACATTTACTCAACCACCTTCTTCTAATGAGAGCCCACATCTATGTGACTTCAACGTGATAGACACAGGCTAGTCTCCCTAGATCCAGAATGTACCAAATATATTCAGTGGGAAAATGCAGTTCAGACATGGCTTCCAAGATTCAAATGTATTAAGCAACTCCCTTAAGACGCACTGCGCAGTGAATCGCAGTGAGAAAACTACAATAACGAACACTAGGAGAAATATTTCAAACACAGGGAGGCACAATTTCAAGTAATGGGACAAAGCTACACACCAGCCTAATGTGCAACCTTCAAAGATGGGGAGTCTCTTCTTGAATTTGGGCTATTAAGTGCCTTCATGAAGGGCCCTTGAAGTAGAAAGTCTTGTGTAGTTTTTCTGTAGACAGTTTTAAGGACAATGATAAATATGTTTCTAATGTTAAGGCCTTTGCCAGATTATTGCCCCAGAATGCAAAAGCAGGTCTAGGAAAGATGATTAGACCCCCTGAATCTTTGTGGCGTAGGTCCGTAAAATTCACGTATGTTATAATGTAGGTAAGTTGCAGAAAGCACAGGGTTCAGGCAAAGTTACAAAAAGCAAAGAACGTCTTGCTCCTACTGTGTTTTTTATAAAGATGAAATATGAACATGATTTTTTTAAATGCAACAGTTCAGGAAGAGCAGAATAAAAAGTAAGTCTCCTTTCCACTCTTGAATAAACAGACAAAAAAAGGCCAAAACATCTTTCTTGGAACAATGTAGAGACTGATTCTTCTTGCAGTAAACATTACCTTTTACCAAAAAATGTTTTGAGAATGATGTCTCCTTGACAGTGTGGAACAGTTTCACTGATTTATTCACATACATTTATTGAATGCCTACTCTGTGCTCGGCCTGATTTTTCTAGACATTTGCATTTTTCTGCTACTTCTTCCCTTTCTAGTTATGGTCCTTTGCCTCTCCTGGATGCCCAGCCATTCACCATTCTTTAGAACCAGTTCTGTCTGTGGCCAGGAAAGATAACAAGCTCTTGGTCAAAAACTCAGCCCAAGTCACTCCACCACTGAGCCCAGTTTGATCCTGTATTTTGGCCTTCATGATGGTGTTTCTGTCGTGTGCATTTTTTGTCCCAGCTATAGCTCTGCTTTATTCAAATGTGTCAATCAAAGCTTTCACGACCTGCCCAGCAGAGGATCATGTTAATCACTGTGTACTTTGAAGTCAGATGGCTTGGGTAGGAATATTTACTTTCTTACTCATTAGCTCTGGGCAAGTAAAAACTTCCATGGGGCTCAGTTTCCTCATCTGATAAGTGAAAAGACTATCAGTACAAACTTCCTAGTGTTAGGAGAATAAACCCATCTCTAAAGCTCTTAGCAGTGTTGTCGACTATCATGCACGTGGTCATGAAAAGGACTGGGGTCCAACATTGCTCTTGAAACTTACTCAACTGAGAATGAAAGACTCAGTTTAGATTTCTTCCACTGAATCTTAGTCCTATTCTAGAATCCTTTCTCTTTATAATAAGGAAGTCTCTGATCATGTTGGTTTGCCTGTACCTCCAAATACGTCTACTTCATCTCTCTGCTGGCCAGGATACCTTCTTGTGTCTTCATAGGCTTCCACGATGTAGAATCCTTACTGGCATCTGTTGTCCATTTTGACAGACACTGTGCATCACATTGTATCCTCCTGATCAGACTTCATCCTTTGCCTTTCAGCTGTTTTTCCTGTGCTTTGCCACGATGAACATCAGTCTGGCGGCCATGTGAGTTGGAAAGACAGACAGCTCCCAGTCAGATATATCCTGCTGTTTATGCCAGAAGTCCAGGGTTCTATAGGGCATCTACTGCTCACCTGTAAGGTAACGTCACAGCCAGCCACGGTATGTGCAGGTAAGAGAATACGTAAGTTTGAAAAATCTGTTTCCTCCAGTGCACTTCCTACCCATTATGAGAGGTCAAACTTATCCACAGACATCAATCTGAACTCAATTCGCTCAGACAACTCACCTATTCAGTGGCACGACTGACCTAGAGATAGGTTATGGAAATAATGCCCACTGCCAAGTTCTCTCAACCAGTGACCTCCCCCAGCTTTGGTGGCAGGCTATGGTTTACAGAGCTACAGATGGGAGACCCCTGATAGTGGAAGGTACGATAAAAGCACAAACTGTTTCATTTTCTCGAGTTTCATGGCTGGAAAATGAAACTACAAAGTGTATGTTTTACCAAGCTGAAAGGAGCCAAGTCTAACACCTTGGAGAATGAAGTAAAAAGATTTCTTTAGCAAAGAGAAGGAGGTGATATACAATTGTCTATGGTAAATAAAAACTGGCTCACCTTATTTGGATTTTAAAAGCCACCATACATGTGGGAATATTAAGGTACTTTATACATCACAATTTAGATTATGCAGTAATTATTCATTATATTGGCTCACAAAGTGTTACTATCTTACTTGTACCCAGAGGCAGGAGTGGATTCTAAGGCCATCCAAAATTTTAAAAATCAGATATTCAAACCAGTAAAATTAAAAAAAAATAATGATAATATAGCAGTGGTTGAGAGTCTGCCTGCCGATGCAGGGGACACGGGTTTGTGCCCCGGTCCGGGAGGATTCCACATGCCGCGGAGCGGCTGGGCCCGTGAGCCATGGCCGCTAAGGCTGCGCGTCCGGAGCCTGTGTCCGCAACGGGAGAGGCCACAGCAGTGAGAGGCCCGCGTACCGCAAAAAAAAAAAAAAAAAAAAAAAAAAAAGATAATATAAAAGCACAACTTATTCACCTGAAATAGTAGAATAAAATAATTTAGTTGATGTATTTTGTTGATTAGAGCACGAGGATAATGCAGTCAAGGGTTCACTTCCACATTTGCTAATGAATCTACTGATTCACCGATACAGCCTATGATTCTGTCATCATTGGCCACAACTGGAATTTTCAGAGCAATGATAGACAACTACAGCCAAAATCAGAAAAATAAACCTCAGAATTTTTTCTTTATTTAGGGAAAGAGAGAACACATTCAGTTGGAGATCTAAAACATCCCTCCAAGTCAAATAATAAGGTTCCGGGAATATAAGAACAAGCAGTCACTTTCCAATCATTTTCTGCATCCTTCACTGTCTACATGATACGTTACATCCATTTATACTTTTCACTCTTTTCTCCTTTAAATATAAATGAACCTTCCCCAAGTTACATTGATTCCCTCAGAAAAGGCTGTAATACGCTAGGCCTAGTATGTCACCTCTTTTTATACAGATACAGCTTCCAAGCTTCAGGGGGAAAACAGATCTAAAAAGGTGGCACCTTTCCCAAAGTGCTTGAATGTAAGAGAAATGGCAGCAGTGCCAGGCTTATACCCGGCAGGCCTGGGAAGAAACAGGACCGAAATGAATTAGATATTGATTGCTTGGATATTTCTGAAATTTCCTTTGATCTGAATTGGTTCTCCAGACAAGGGATTGGATTTGGACGTTAAATGACAGTGAGAATAATTCTTGAAGATACAAAAATCTCAGTTAGAACGTCGCTTAGAGGTCATTTATGCTAAGCTTCAATTCCTTCCACTTCCATCATTAGTGATTTTTCAAACCATCATTGAGGAACTCCTGATAAGAAACATAAATTAATTTATTAACTAATGAGAATAATTTGCAAGGTTGGAAAGCAAGAGCTCTTCACTAAACTTTGATAATCCCATAACTATTATTTTTGGAAAATTACAAGTCATTTATTTCCTTTCTGATAGCTATCCCTATGTGGTTTGAAAATGAATATGACTTTCAAAACCTCTTAGTACCCAGCTTTGGGATTTCCTTTTAGAAACTCCAAAAATATATGCTGAAGTTGAGTGCTTCTGAGCAATGCCTCCATAATGTCCCACTGGAATGAAACAGGAATGGATAAAATATATGAAAACTAAATCCCAACATAATATTAGTGGAGGTATAGTTCCTTTGCAAGTTTCACTGCAGCACTTTTCAAACTTTATGTAATGTTATGTATGTGCTAGGTTGGTCACTATGTCTCATCTAAAGATTTGGCCATTTGCACAAGTGAAAGTGAGCATTCGTATATAATTGCTTTTCAATCATAGACTCTCACAGCTCCTAATCTTCCCTTTATGTTTCATTTCCTTTACCATATCCAAATCTCAGTTGGAAAAGCAAGGATATTCCCTTACTGTCAAGAAAAGCATCCCTCATTTTGCTCTGAGTAAGAAATATTCCCAGTGAAGCCAACACACACTGCCTCTCCCTCCTCTTACTCTCTTGTCATGCATTATCTCACGTACTGCTCCCTTCAGCTTTGACAGGGAAGTACTATTATTGTTTCCATTGAAATGATGATAAAATGGGGGCTCAAAGAGGTCAGTAACTTGCCTGAGGTCACACTGCTAGTAAATGCCAAAGCCAAGACCCTAAGCTCATGCTCCGGACTGTGGCATCCCCTGAATATATCCATTTGTAATTCTGATATATTCCAGCCAATTTACATTTATACACACCACTGGCTGAAAAGATGAGGTCATTACTTTACTGAAGAAGTGTTACAACTCTCTGTCTTTTAGATTACTCACAGTCTACTCTAGACAAAAAACGTTGCCTGCCATTTCAGTAAACAAAGAATGTTGTCTGCCATCAACCCAACAAACTATCAGCTACTACAGCACCTGACGGTGGGGGGGATTCAGGATGAAGAAAAACAGGAGACTGGCCCTAGAGAGTTAAGATGCACATCAGAAGAATAATTTCCATGAGCCCAGGCTCTTGCACTGTCCTGTACGTAGAAAGGCACTAAAATCATTAACCTGAGGTGCCTGATTTTCGTGATGAGCAGTAATCTTTTGATATCTGACTACATTTTTTTTAACCATCAATTCCTATATCTTGGGAGATTGGGATTGACATATACACACTACTATATATAAAACAGATAACTAATAAGAACCTACTGTTGAGCACAGGGAACTCTACTCAATGCTCTGTAATGACCTATATGGGAAAAGAACTAAAAAAGAGTGGATATAGGTATATGTATAACTGATTCACTTTGCTGCACACCTGAAACAAACACAACATTGTAAATCAACTATAATCCAATAAACATTAATCTTAAAAAATTCCTATATCTCCTGGCTCCTCCGTCACCTCTTTGGAACAGTCCCTCAGAGCTATCTGAGAGGCTGCCTTCCCAGACTATAGTCCTCAGTAACGCCCCAAATAAAACATAATTCTCAACTTTTAGGTTGTGCATTTTTTTTCAGTTCATACTACACAAACTATTTAGTAAATAAGACACTACTTTTGTAAAGGTTCAAACAAGCGTTCAAGATAAAGGATTTTTTAAATGAAGGGCAACAACTTACTTCATTTTTTAGTTAAGTAAACCTGTTTCTTCTTAATAATGTATAGAGCAAGATATAGTCACTTGAACAAACTTCTTGAAGAAATGTCTTTAAATTGAGGGTAAAGTTTCAAGAATAAATATGCAAAAAAAACACATTTCTTTAAATTTTTTTTCTAGGATCCAGTATGTACTTCCTACAGTGATTTGGATTCTCTTCCCATCTTCCAAACCCTTTAGAAAGGAACAGCAAGAGAATAGGGGATGTTTTTTTCCTCTATTGCACTGAATTATAGTGACTTCCAAAATCAAGTCTGCATGTCTCAACCAATTTAAACACACTAGAATTTGCTACTCCAAGTAAATGATGCTACTTTTAATTTAAACCCACGCAAACCTTATCTTCTCAAGTCTTACTTCTTTCAACTATGAAAAAAAAAGAATTCCAAGGGCTGGAAGTCATCTCTAAAGTTTCACTGAGACACATCATTACATACCTACTAACCAGAAATAGCTAAAGCAAACCAAAGATAAATAAGTAGGAATAGAAGTACAACAAATTATAACTGCCTGCGAAGAGAATAATCTTTCTCTTATGATGTTTATTAAATCTTACTGTAACAGTGTATAGGTATGATTTTAGGTACACACCCTTGTCTAAAGCGGGGGAGGGAAAAGAAAAGAATCCCCAGGTGTTTGGGGCTGAGCTCCTTATTTGGAAAGGCACTGATCATCAATTGAGTTTGACTACAGTACTCTGAAATTATCACTCCTTCCACAATGAATGAGCTACCAAAAGTAAATAGACTAGAAACCAACATCATTGAGGAAGGTTCACAAAAAGATGCAAGATTTGAGGAAAATAATTATTCTGGAATCTAACATGACTCAGAAGAGCAGAATAAAATAAGCTCCCAGGTTTGATGATCAAGCTTCATCAGAGGGAAGAGCTTTCCATCAGCGACTGGCCAAAGGCTGCAGGCGCTCCACAGAAGCTGGAAGGAAGGGTTTAGAAGAAAACGAATCTCCTTTGTAACCACCTCTTTAATAGAACATCCCAGAGTGTCTCCTTCTAAATCCTCCTCTTTTCTCATTCTTGAGAACTCATCTGTTCCCATGGCTTCAGCAACTGTCAGAGAAGGACCCCAACCTCATAAAGGATAGCCTGGAATAAACACACCACAGCCCTGGAAGTGTTAAAAGTAGACAGTGAGACTTAATGGATCAGAGCAGTACAGACGTCTTCTCTTTGACATCTTCCATCTAACCTGACATCAGTAATCCTACTGAATCCACCCCTTCCTCATCATTCCCAGTCATGTTTTATTTTAAATCTCCCATGATTTTTCACTTGAATTAGTTTGCAACACTGCAACTGCAGACTGGTTTCTAAGGCAAAGCTAATTATGTCATTCTCCCTTCACACTCTCCCTTCCCAAAACCTGGGTCACACATACTCTAAAGTAGTGGCTGCCCATCTGGAATCTCTGCTTTCCTGGATTTTTTTAGTGTCATTTGGGGCCAGCAGCCTATTCTCAATAGTTCCAAAAAGCTTAAAGATAATCATGAATTTATCTGGATAAGGCTGCATAGATTAACTGTAACTACTGGAATTACTACAACTCAACATGGTACCCGGTGTTCTTCCTTAACCCATCAAGACAGGCCCAGGAGCTAATCCTGAGTTCTCCTGGGAGTGTGAACCTCTCCCAATTCAGCCATACAAGGCTGACTTGACATTGCCTGGTAACTTCTATACACCGTCAACACTAATGTAGGGCTCCTTTAGGGCAACAGCTATAATAATAATTCACTGTTGTGTTTCCAGAGCCTGGCACTGAAGTAGAGTAAGTACTTAATAGGTATTTGTTTTAATGACTTTTTAGAAATTTGACGGACAGTTTTTGATTCCTAATCAGATTAATTGTATTATTCAATACAAAATGAAGAAGAGGATAGAGAATTTTAAATTAAATCCAGTCTGTAGGCTGCAGATCTTTTCGAAAAACAGGGGGCATAGGTCAAACATAGAAACAACAGGAAGCTGTTGGAGATGTAAAAAGCAAAGGCACTGGTGTTTACTAAGCAACCAGTATTTACCAGGCCCTGTCCCAGACAAATTACATAAATGTCTTCATTTCCTCCTCACCGTAAAGCTGTGAGATGGTGTTTACATTTAACAGATGCAAACAAAATAAGATTCAGAGAGACTGAGTGATTTCCTCAAGTCACAACGGCTAAGGTGTAGAGCGAGGTTCCGACCACAGCTACCCGACAGAAAGCCTATTGTTCCACACGTTATTTTGTTGCCGGGAACTAGACACCCACGGTAACAAATCCAAATGACAGACCTGCTAGTTCTAAGTCTGTTTAGTTTCCTAAAGGAAGCTCGATAAATGCATCCAGGAGTTAAAAATTAAGAACTTGATGGTATCGTGGGTACACAAGAAATAACCTGTATTTTTGTATTAATTTCTCCCAACTTCTGTATCAGGCTGTCCTAGAGCATTCAAAGACTTCACACACGTAACAGTTAAGCAAATTTTCCTGAAGCTAAGGTTCATGCCCCTCTCCTGCAGACTTCCACCAAGACACATGGCTCAAGAAAACACCTTAAGAAGCTTCCTGTTACACAATAGAGAAGCAGTGTACCATTCTCGCTACACAGGGCGAACCCTCAAAACCCTGCACGTGTTTCTCTCTGCTTTGACAAGCCCACTGCTCTGTACCCTATGGTCCAGCAACATGCGATACATCTAAAAATGGAAGAGAGTCACGAAAAGAAAAAAGAATGGGAAGAATTGAGCTTTATCACGATAAGGCATGTGCCAGGGGCAGGTGCCGGGGGCGGTGTCATGCATTTTTCTCCTTTAAGTTACAGACGGCCAGAAAATAACAAGAGCACCCTAATTGATTACTAACATGCACAGCTTTCTTCCTGTTCTTTCCTGTCGTCTGTTCTAACTTTAGCCTTTTAATTCTGTTTAAAAACAGAAGCTGGCTTTTATTGGATGTTCATTTCATTTACCTATTATCGTTAATCAGGAGTCTCAGTGTTTTGTGTTCTGGGATGTGTGCCAGTTCCACAGGTAATCAGGGATACAGATAGATACACAGTCTCTGTGGCCTTGTACACAGGTTCTAAAGTGAATGGCAGAGATGATAATGATGCAATCTTCCTGAAAAAAGAGGAGGCAGTTCCCTTCAACTGAATACCATGCAGACGTCCTCTCTGAGGTCATCGAGTCGCGCGTTCCTCTCTAGACTCCCTCACGTTCTCTGATGGGATGGAGATGGCGTGCTCTCACTACAGGTAAATAGATGAGGTGATGGAAAATAGAGAATATATTCAATGAACACCGAGTGAATACTTCCCTGGTGTAGACCTGTGCTGTCCAACCGCTAATCACGTGTCTATTGCACACTTGAAATGTGACTTAACTGAATCAGACCGTGCTTTAAGTGCTACATTCACACTGGATTGGGAAGATTCAATATGAAAAAAAAATGTCACTAATAACTTATGCTAATTATATACTGAAATGATAGTTTTGGATACATTTACATTTTTGAAATGTGGCTACCAGAAAATTAAAATTACACATATGGCTTGAATTTTTCTTCCGTTGTTCAGTGCTTCTCCAGATATTCTGATGTTCTAAGCTCTAAGAGAAGTTGGGTAGAGTGGAGTGTGGCGGTAATAGACTAAGTAAGGAAGTAAAAACCACTTTAAAAAAAAAAAAGCAAATTAGGGAAGTGAGGGACCCATGGCCCAGTGAGCCTTATAGGGCTGGCTTTTTGTCTCTTCCTCACACAGGAGGAAGACTTTTCTAGGATTGAGATTTTAAAGTTAAAAACATCCTTTAAGCAGCTGCCTGCTTCTTGACTACTTGAAGCTGGGACAGAACAGCAAACAATGGGAGGATTGCTTACTTCCCACAGGTACAAGGGCTCCCTGACTTTCCTGTGAGATTCCATTCCCTTCAAAGTTCAGACAGCCTAGATCACGGGTCCCCAGCCCCTGGGTCACGGACCAGTACCAGTCAGTGGCCTGTTAGGACCTGGGCCTCACAGCAGGAGGTGAGCAGCGGGTGGGGGGGGGGAAGCTTCACCTGTATTTACAGCCGCTCCCCATTGCTCGCATTACTGCCTGAGCTCCGCCTCCTGTCAGCATTATGGTGAGTTGTATAATTATTTCATTATATATTACAATGGAATAATAATAAAAAGAAAGTGCACAATAAATGTAATGTACTTGAATCATTCTGAAACCATCCTTCCCCACCCACACTGTCCGTGGAAAATCTGTCTTCCATGAAACCGGTCCCTGATGCCAAAAAGGTTGGGGACCACTGGCCTAGACTACTCCATATGCAGTGCTTCTGTCCCCACCTCTCACAAGACCTAACTTGTTAAAACAATGCTTTTAAGTTTGCTCAACAGAGCAAAACCCAATAAACGTCCAAGGAGAGCATGTTCTGACTTCTTTCTCCTTTTCTTCTCTCTTAGAAAATGGGCTCTAGCAAGCTTTCTACACCTATGTATTCACTTTTCTATTTATGGTGGTGGTAATAGACTAAGTAAGGAAGTAAAAACCACTTTAAGAAAAAAAAGCAAATTAGGGAAGTGAGGGACCCATGGCCCAGTGAGCCTTATAGGGCTGGCTTTTTGTCTCTGATTCATAAGATCTGGCAAACAGGTGACTATGTTTATACCAGTTTCTATTTATACCAGTTTCTCAAAGGAAGCACAGAAGGATCTGAACTGCAGACCAGAAATATCCTTCAGTGTTTCTCTACACTGTTGCTTGAGGGAAATCCTATTGCTTTCACTGATTTTTACCTAGTTTATTTTACCTTAATTCTGTTTAACACCCTTATGTTATGACATTTATGTTTATAAAATTTAATAGTGTCAAGGGCCTAATATTTTAAATTTTTCTTCAAAAAAAATCCTATCAGCAGTTTCGATTCATCTTTTTTCGTCTCCTTCCTCCTTCCCATTCATTTTCTCTCTCCCTTTCCTTTTTCTGTCTCCCCTTCCTCGGCCTCTGTGTCTCTTATTCCCCTTTTCCCTCTCCTCTGTGATAAGAAATATCCTCCCCTAACAGAAGAACCTCCATCCTACCTCTGAGTTGAGCTGTCCAGTCAAAGTTCTTGAGCTCAAGGCAATATGGGCCATTGACTCCAATACACAGAACTCCCCGAAACCTTAGTCCAAAATTGTGAATTTGCAAATCTCTGGAGGCCATCTCTGTCTTGTCAGGGAAAATGTGCTATGCCCCACAGATCCAATAAGACACACATAGACATAAATTACTAGAATACGCATCCTGTTTTCACAAAGAGGGAAGCAGTCTTTGTCACTTCTAACTCCACGTAACCATGTGAGGCTAAGAGATACAGATTGTATAGATTATAGATACCAAGCTACAGTTAAAGTAGTTAAAAATAATTTAAGTAATGGAGCAGTCACCCACATAGCAAGATTTAACCACGCCATGCAGACAACTCAGGAGGGGTTTGGTGCAACCCACTTCAACAAGTCCTTCCTGGGAATCTCCTGGTGCACTGCATCATTTCATTTAGATACCCTTAAACACATTCTCTTCTAGCCACGTGAGCATATATTTAAGTATTTTCTCTCTTACTTCCTGAGAAATCCTAACATATATTTCCAAAGGAATATGTCTTTTCTTCCACCTCCCTCTGCAGTAGAAGCTTTATTACCCTACATGTTCCTCACTCAGCCATGGTCTAGCTATGTCACTTCTCTCAATCCATCTCAGTCTCCTCAACTCTGAATGGGGGTAGGAATGGAGTATCTGTCCCAAATCCATGACAAGGTCAGTTCCAGCTCCAGGACAGTGATTTTGGAACTATACTAGGACCACAACAGGGGAGATAGCGGGGGGGGGAGAGAGAAAGGTATCTGTCAAGCAAATCTTATGGATATTGGTGGGCTAATCGTTTGTTTTCCCATTTGGCCTCTCTCTCTAGGTAAAAGGTATTAGTGACCCTTCATTAGGTCTTGCTATTTAACAGACACCGGGTTAGCAATTATCAGTCAGATTTTACAGATGGAAACACCAAGGCACAAAGAGGTTAAGGAACCTGCCGGAGACCCCAAGATCACAGAGCTAGTAAGTCCAGCAACTCACAGCACTTTATAAGATCTCCGTTCACTTTATCACATTGCTTTATTATCATCTTTCTCTATTTCTCGATATTAACCATTCTGAAGCACTTCCTCTCAGAAGCCCCAATGCCAAACACCATGCTTGAAGTCTATGAGGTGTTCAGTATATGTTGAAATGACTGAGAAGGCAGAAATTGCCTTATTTTGTGAAGAATTTAAGCATTTTACATACAGAAAATAATTCCAAAACATCCATTTATATACTGCTGACTGGACAAAAGATCTAGCTCTTAGTGAACTAGTCTCTTCCCTAGAATGCCCTTTTTTCTAATCTGACAGATTCAAACACTAATGGTGAAGAAAGACTGTATCTTTGGCTCACAGACTCAGCTATCTCTTTATTTATGTCTGTGTTTTGCTAAGTCAGAGAAATTCCTCTTCATTCTCAGTACAGCATAAGGTTTACCCAAACACCTCTACCAATTTTGGTCTGTGCTACCTTACCTTTTTCCCCCCAATATTTTATTATAAAAAGTTGAAACATTCCATAAAGTTAAAATACTTGTCTAATCCACACCCACGTTCCCGCATCTCAATCCTACCATGAACATTTTACTATACTTGCTTTATAACATATCCACCCTAACCATCCATTAATCCATCTGTTGATGCATTCAAAATAAAAAGTTCCTCTAAACACTCCCACAAGCATATCTATGCTAATCATCTTTAACAATTACATGAAATCTCTGTATACTGCATTTCCTATACAATCATAAGATAGAAACTCTCTGTTTCCTATGGATTTTGGGGGGTTGCTTACTACTGAAATTGAAACCTCAAACCTGAGCTAGAGGCAAGTGGGTTAAGAGGGAAGACCCAGAGAAGGAAAGACCTAAACATTTTCAAATTCATCAAATTGTCTTGAGTAAATGCTGCATAAAATTAAAATTCCACCCTTTATTCTTCATTCAAGGAGACAGTGACAATCCTATTAGCTTCTGCTTCATGACTTTATAAATCGACAAATGACAACATAGTATATTAGACCATTAGAACATCATTACCGAGACTTAAGTTCACAAGGTTTCCCTAGGGAAGTCTACCATGACATCTTTCGGTCTGGGTCAAGAATTTGACAAGGGCAAACCTCCAGGCCTGTACCATGCACCTGTTCATGAGATGCCAGCTCACAATGGGCACGAGCCTGAAGTAGGAAATAATACAAACAGTAATTTTCAGAGTTAACCATCTAAGATGATTATAGCAAACGTAGCAGTTGTTTGGCAAAACTAAAAACCCAGTGAGGAAAGAAATTTATTTAAATCCTTTAAAAAATCTTGTTAAGTCCCCAATGCAGGTAGTACTTTTCCTACCTCAGGGCCATGCTGCTCTGTTTGGTAGAAATACTCCTCCCCTACTACAGAGTGCCTATTCATCATATCATCCCATGCACAGTTTCTGCTGCTTCTGCAAAGCCTTCCTGGTCTTTTCCCAGCAGAAGCGTATCTTCTTTTTATTTCTCACAGTAACTTTTCATGTGTCAATTATTATATTTATGATTTGATTTATAATGAGTTCATTACATCTGCCCCACTGTTAGTACACTGCACTCTCCTCATTTTAGAAAATGCCAATCATGACACTTGACTTCTACTAGGTGCTCAAAGAATGTTGAGTAAATTAAAGTTGAAGCCCATGTCAAATCATTTCATGCCAGCTGGTATGGGGGAGAATTCGGTACTCCTTCTGCGAATCTGTTGACCAACTAAAGAGAAAAAAAAGGACCAGTGCACAGCACAGAGTACTAAAAGCTTTGATTCCGGAACCCCAAAGAAAATGCATCAACAGTCTGTTTCTTATTGAACCCCCAAATTAATAGATCCTGCTTGAATCACAGGTCACCCCTGAAATGCAGGGCTATTCAAGTGGAATTTTCATCGTGGCCAAAGGTTATTTTAAAAGAATTCCTTTTTTTTGGACAGAAAAGCAAAAATAGCTTATAGGAGATAAGATCTGGTTTTATGTCATGAGCATCTTTTGATCAAAAAGATGCTTTCTGCTCTCTATTTTCCTTTTTAATCTAGCGCCTTCTACTCCCTAGTATGTTTGAAAAAGGGCCCTTGGATGGCAAGGAAAACATGCTGATTTTGCTCACCATCCCAGGAGAAAAGGCACAATGGGTCTATGCCACGTTCGGCAATTTCTCTTCCCCTCATCAATTTATCAGCACAGGTCTCTAGCACGGCAATGACACTGCTTGCATTTCCCCAGCAAATTTATCAGCTCCTGTCATTATAAATCGGCATTTGGATATTTTTAGCTGGACAGTTCTCCCGAGCCTCAATGTCAACGCTGCCGTATGCATCCGCCCAGCAAAGGGAGGGAGAGCTGCAGTCTCAGAGTCATTGTGTTTTGTGAGTTGTTTTTCTTTTTCTTTTTTTTTTTCCTGGAGCAGGGATCACCACTGTGGCTCCCTGCCCAACATGCTCTGTAGGCTGCTGCAGCTCCTGGGGCCCGAGCGGCGCTCTGTCTACATTTGGCAACGCCCTGCACCGCATAGCTGCGTCACCCCACTGACTTCTCCCTGACTGATGATCATTCAGGTGAAAAGGAAACCCTCAGAAGGGAAGATGATGAGGCCTCAAAGAACAGATACCCAGACTCAAAGCCTGGATGAAGTACACGAGGCAAACGCACATCTCCAGAGGGAAAGGTCAGACTCAAATGCATTTCAATCTGGAACTCTTTCGGTGTTTACGGCTATTTTCCCAACTTTCCCAATGAATGGAGGAAGACGGGAACAACAACACTCTCACACAATGCCTTCCACGAACAAACGAGCAATATATTACCATGAAGTGAATAAGAGGATTAACTGTCACTGAATGCACCGTACTGCATGCATTATCCTAAGCACTATTATTTTCCATGACTCAGACTTGAGGCACTTGCAGAACAAGTCAGTTTGGAAAGTGATTTGCACAGTGTCCTTTCTTCTTATTTCGGTTGTTTTTCTCAGTTATTAAAACACCGTACTGACACTGGGGAGGCCAAAATGCCTGGGGGACGCAAGTTTGGGGAAGCAGTAAAAACATAGCCTGCCTTTGCGTCCTCTGGAATCATCCCCGATGTGGAAGGCAAATGCCGTAAGGAGACAAAGCATTATGTAATTTAAGGTTTAGCTTACATAGGATGAGAGGGATTATTCCCATTTAATCAGGGCAGGGAGGAGAGGCAGTCAAAACAAAAGAAAAAATAACCCTACAAACCAAGAATGATACAGAATACTAGGGAAGTGGGCAGGTTGTCCCTAGCTTTGCTTAGTTCAGAAGTGAAGGAAGTGCTGGATGGGACCCTTACTGAGCTGTTCCAGCTGCCACATGGTCCAACTGTTTGACTCTTACCAATATCTTTCGTTTTCCCAGTCTCTGGGAGAGAAATGGCTATAGAAAGCTGTTTCATTGTCAACTGAATCTAGTAAAAAATCCTCCTTCCAGTTTTGATCCTATTCTCACCCCTAAGTTCCCCAAACAACATGATTTAGTGTCTCCAAAGGACTTCATCGAACACAAATCCAAAGGCTATATAAAAAGACAGAAACTTTTTGGAGATGACTTCAAGGAACCTCGGTCACACTATAATAGCATTTGGAACTTTCAGCTCTTTGTCTATATTTTCCACTACGGACAATAATCTTCCTTTGTTTTTTAATTAATTAATTTACTTTTTATTTTTGGCTGTGTTGGGTCTTCGTTGCCGCACGTGGGCTTTCTCTAGTTGTGGTGAGCGGGGGCTACTCTTCGTTGTGGTGCGCAGGCTTCTCATTGCAGTGGTTTCTCTTGTTGCGGAGCAAGGACTCTAGGCACGTGGGCTTCAGTAGTTGTGGACACAGGCTCAGTAGTTGTGGCTCGTGGGCTCTAGAGCACAGGCTCAGTAGTTGTGGCACATGGGCTTAGTTGCTCCATGGCACGTGGGATCTTCCCAGACCAAGGCTCAAACCTGTGTCCCCTGCACTGGCAGGCGGATGCTTAACCACTGTGCCACCAGGGAAGTCCCCGGACAATTATCTTTCAAATTCATCCTCCTCTCCAATTAAGACTGCCTCTGCTCTAGCTTGAGTCTTTCCCCAATTATTATAACAGCATCTTCATGATTCATGCTGCCTCTTTATCTTCCATTCCAAACCTTTATCTATTCACTGAACATCCAGTACATACCTCCTGGAGGATGGTGGGAAGGTGGCAATGGAGATAAGAAAAAGTGCAAAGATTTGGGATAGTGGAGGTAGAATAGCCAAGATGTGCTAATGAACAGGGTAAGGCATGTACGTGAGAATGAATTACAGATGATTACCAGTTGCTTTAAGCAACTGGATTGATGATGGAAGAGACTGGAGGAAAAACTAAACTGGGGATGGAAAACAACATTTCATGTTTGTATGAACTAAGTTGAGATAGCTTGAAGTATCCAAGGTATTTTATACACGTAAAAACACAAACCCATTGACAGCCACCAAAGTACATGGTACCAATAAGGCTTAGAACCCCCGACACGGGGCAGAAGACAGAGGCAAGAGCAGAAGGATCAGACTTCAAAGTAAAATGCTCCAATAAGGAGAAATCAAGCAGAGGAAGAGGTGTTATCAAATACGAAGGGAGAGCTAATGATTTCCGAGGCAACACAGGTGAATATGACACAGGAAGTACGACGGTGTGAATGTCTGTGTCTTTCCAAAATTCCTATGTTGAAATCCTAATGCCCAATGTGATGGCACGAGGAGGTGAGGCCTTTGGGAGGGACTTTGGTCATGAGGGTGGAACCATCATGAATGGGACTAATGTTCTAATAAAACTGACCTCACGGAGCTCGCTCACTCTTTTCACCACATGAGGACACAACAAGAAGTCTGTGACCAGGAAGAGGGCCCTCACCCAACCCTGCTGGCACCCTGATCTCGGACTTGTAGCCTCCAGAATCATGAGAAATGAATTTCTGTTCTTTGTAAACCACCTAGTCTGGTATTTTGTTATAATAGCCTGAATGGACCAAGATAGGAAATAAGGGAGGATACTGTTTCAAGAAAGGAGAGGTTAATTTTGTGGTGACAGCTGCTGAGAAATCCAGTGAAATGAAGGCAATACGGAGGGAACTGATGACCTTGTCAATGATTTCATTTCCATGGGAGTGGCAGACGCCTGAATGAATGGGTTGAAGACCAAATGGGAGGTAAAGAATAGAGATGATAAATGTAGATAACAGTTTTCAAGACGTTTAGCTAAGAGGGGAAAGAAAGAACTGGGGTGACAGCTGGAGGCGGGTATGGGGTTATGGAAGGATTCTGTTAACATGGGAAGTTTCTTAATTTATCTAGGTTATCAGTTTCCTCATCTATAACATAAGTATAATAATAGGACCTAACTCATGAGTTTGTTAGGATTAAAGGAAATAATGTGTGTAAAGTGCTTGGCACAGCGCCTGACATAGAGTAAGTACTCAATAAATACTAGATATTATCATCATCATCTTGTATAGCACATTGATCCGATCTATATTATGATCCTTACCACATATTATAGATATTTTTAATGTGTCTTTCTTCTAAATGAGTTGGAAAACATAATAACCACTCAATAATTTTTTGTTGAACTGAACTGCAATTAAATTGCATCAAAACTCAATTCAACTGGCAAAAAGAGTCCTTTGAATTCAACTGGCGGGGTCAAGGCCTCTCCAGACTTTTGGTGCACATCTGTCCTTGTCTCGGGTTGGCCATCCAGCACACGCTGCTAGGGGCAGGGAAAAGGCTCACGGCATGAGTCACCATGCAGGCAGCCCAGTCACCTCTCATTTAGATTTATGAACATCACATTCTTTATTGACTCGCAGAAGAGTTTCTAATCAGAAAGATTCCAAACAGGTTTCAGCCATCTCATTAGGACACAGGAAATTGGATAAAGAGGATAACCTATGAAATCCTCTCTTAGTCACTGATCTTTGGGAAATTAGCCCTCGATCGCTCTGCAGATCATAAACATGTCCAGTAAATATGACCTCCATCTAGATCTGCCCAGCAATTGCACCAGCATGTGGCAGCAGAGAAATGCCTGCCAAGATCCAAGCAGCTGTAGCAGGTGCTGTAAATCAATGCAGGATACTTACATGGCTTTGTACTCTACCGGGGCTCAAAGCCTTCCAAGCAGATTATCTGCATAGATTTCAGGGTGGCGAAGTGGCATTATGAACACACAACTCCCATATTCATTTTCTTTCCATTTACCTGAATGTCAGAATTGTTGAGCAAGAAAACTACATTGTTCAACAAGGAAAAGCTCTACAGCTAACGTGGAAGATACATTTCAATAAAAGCAGTGCTCAAGGAAAATGAAAATGGTAAGAAAGGGAAAGGAAGTTAAAAGATGTGATGCTTTAGGGCTCCCTTGATGGCGCAGTGGTTAAGAATCCGCCTGCCAATGCAGGAGACACGGGTTCGAGCCCTGGCCCGGGAAGATCCCACATGCCGCGGAGCAACGAAGCCCGCGCGCCACAACTACTGAGCCTGCACTCTATGAGCCCGTGAGCCACAACTACTGAGCCCGCGTGCCTAGAGCCCATGCTCCGCAACAAGAGAAGCCACTACAATGAGAAGCCCGTGCACCACGAAGAAGAGTAATCCCTGCTCGCCATAACTAGAGAAAGCCCGCATGCAGCAATGAAGACCCAATGCAGCCAAAAGTAAATAAATAAATATTTTTTAAAACATCTTTATTGGGGTATAATTGCTTTACAATGGTGTGTTAGTTTCTGCTTTATAACAAAGTGAATCAGTTATACATATGTTCCCATATCTCTTCCCTCTTGTGTCTCCCTCCCTCCCACCCTCCCTATCCCACCCCTCTAGGTGGTCACAAAGCACCTAGCTGATCTCCCTGTGCTACACGGCTGCTTCCCACTAGCTATCTGTTTTATGTTTGGTAGTGTATATATGTCCATGCCTCTCTCTCAGTTTGTCCCAGCTTCCCCTTCCCCCTCCCCATATCCTCAAGTCCATGCTCTAGTAGGTCTGTGCCTTTATTCCCGTCTTACCCCTAGGTACTTCATGACCTTTTTTTTTCTTAGAATAAAAATTTTTAAAAAGATATGATGCTTTGGTAAATACTCCTGTTTACACTATATTTGCTTTATAGAAATACATATTATACAAACATATGTGTATACAGATGTGCGCCCATAAACATTCCAATACCCCAAACCTCTGCTCCTTTATAAATGTATCTACTCATTTAGGTTAAGGAGTCAAAGGATTCAGAACATTTACCTGTTCAGGCGAATTTCTATGCCTGAGTGGCATGTGACGGAAATGATCAGTATGTAACATCATGAATGCCTGTGCTTGTAGAGTACTGAGTGAACAAATATGCAAAAAGGGGAGTGGGTGAGCACAGTTCAGCTAGGCTGCTGAGACAATGAAGAGCATATCTGGGCCAGAAGGATGTATCAACAGTTTCTTCTCCATGACACTTTTCAGATTTGGTAACAGGGAATAAGGATAACAACAAAAGCAACATACCTGAAGACTGGAGTATTCAGTCTTCATATAAAATACTAAAAAACAGTATTTTAGCTTAAGGTTGGAAGAAAACGGTTATATGCTAAATTATAGCCATTCTTTTGTAAACAAAAGCACAAAATATTGTTGGATTTAGCATACAATTACAGAAACATACGTTAGATCCATATTTATTCCATCTGCTGAGAAGCAACATGGCCTGGGTGAAACTGTATTGGCTTTAATCCCAAATCTAACTCTTCTTACAGGTCTCTTAATTTCCCTGTATTGGGTTGGCCAAAAAGATCGTTCAGGTTTTCCCATCTTACAAAAAACCTGAATGAACTTTTTGGCCAGCCCAATACATTTGGGCAGGGTGTGCCCTAGACAAAGGTATCTGGTCTAAGAAGGGGTCAGTGGGTCCTTAAAACCTGGCTGTGCTCCGCTCTCCCAGCCATGTGTCCAGGCATGGGTTGCATCCTTGTGGAGGAGATGCCTTTTTCCAATTCTCAAAGAGGCACCCTATGGGTTAGCAATGTAACTGAAAACACTTTCCTTTCTGAGTTGTTGTAATCACATAGAGTGATATGTATCAAGTCATATCACAGTGCCACGCAACATCATAGATGTTCTCTAAATACAGCTGTGGTTCTTACCTGGTTTTAAAAATCTTTTCATTTGATTTTACAATAGAAGTTGGATATAAATCATCATCACTCAAAATCAGAGACAAGTGCTGGACATTTGGATAGAAAGACCATTGTTAACCCCTCGCAGGCAAGTGCCTATGTGTGACCTTTCTGGCCCTCCATAAGCATTCAAGATTTTAAAACAATAATAAATTGAAGAGAAAGCAGGGTGGGCACATGCACTGGTACCCAAAGTTTCCCTAATCCAGAGGATAATGAAAGCTGTCAATAAAAACTTGGATTTCATAAAGGATAAATGCTTTATGTCAGACAAACCCAAAGAATTGTTTAGATGATTATAAAGCAGTGTAGGAAAAGCACACATTATATAGTCACTTGGATATAAGAATAGGGTGGTGCTGTACAGTAGAAACTAATACAGCATTGTCAAGCAACTATACTCCGATAAAAAATAAAAAAAAAAAAGAATGGGGTGCTCATAGAGGAAACTAGATGAAACATTGGCCAAGAAAAGAAAAAAGGTAAAGGAATGACCATCAAGCCATGGGGGCAGTCTAGAGAAACTCCACAGATGTCTGTGTAAGTCCTGTCTTCTGTTTATGCATCTTTATTAATGATCTTCAGAACGTAGTAAACAGCATGCTAATGAAATCTGCAGACAATAGTAAGCTGCGGAATGTTGCAGAACATCAGCAAGACAGAGAAATCATACAGATGGTCTGAGAGGAGTCACAGATCCTGGGATCAAATAACCAAATGAGAGTCGTGTTGGGAAAAGGCCAGCACATACACTAGGGGAAAATGAATGAAAACACAGATATTCACAGGAAAGAAAAAAAATGCAGGAAAGAGGTCTTCTGAAAAGGAACTGTTGGAAAGCTGAGGTTGGACAACAGTTACCAGCCAGGTGAGTCTCTGCAGCAGAATGGCAGCCCAAGTGGAAGGATTGCACTGAACTGCAGATGCAAGGACATCACAGCAAAAACGAGGTGCAATTATTTCTCTCTACTCAGTTCTCAAGGGGCTGCACCTGGAATACTGCTTTGGTGTAGGGGAATCTCCACCAGAAAATCTGGAACAGATTGAGAGCATAAGAGCAGCGATGTGAGCAACAGGAAGACTGTTAAAACAGAAGATTAGAAGAGCAAAGTATGGATGACTTGGCTAAAGGACATAGAATAAAGTCTGGTGATAGTCTAATAGACTCTGGAAATAAAAAGGGAAACTGTGATGGTTAAAGTCAAAGTAGCAGAGTGAAAAAGAACATACTAAGTTAAAGAGAGAATCCAGCCTGAATCATTGGGGAAAATTCCAAGTACATCAACTATGGAAATGGTATCATGAATTGTTCTGGAGAATCCACAGGATCAAGTTCAAAGTTTATTCAGAGTAAGAAGCTTAGAGTGATATAGAGCATTTACTCTAAGGTAAAAAGGACTTCAGGGAATGTTACGGAATCTGTCTCTTATGTCTCTGGACAGGAGTACATCTAAATCATTCCTAATAAATTATAATGCATACTATTTACAAAGAATTCAAGATTAGGAGTAGTTGCAAGAGAACTGGGCAATGGAGAGATTTGGGAAGTTAACTTTCTACTCGACACACTGGGAAACTGAGCTGCTTTGATTCCAAATCATTCTATGACCCCAAACCACTCATTTAAACACTGTATACATCTGATTTTTATGGAATCAAAGTCAAAATACATAACTACTTGCCAGTCACCAAAATTAATCTCACATGGATTAAAGACTTAAATGTAAGACCCAAAGTTGTAAAATTCCCAGAATAAAACATAGGGAAAAAAGTTCCTTAACATTGGTCTTGGCATTGATTTTTTGATATAACACCAAAAAGACAAGCAACAAAAGCAAAATTTAATAAGTAGAGCTGTATCAAACTAAAAAGCTTTTACACAGTAAAAGAAGCAATCAACAAAATTAAAAGGAACCTACAGACTAGGAGAAAATATTTGCAAATCATCAATCTCATAAGGGGTTAATATCCAAAATACATAAAGAACTCATACAACTCAACAGCAAAAAAACCAAACCCAAACAAAAATACCCCCCAAAACCCAAAGCAAAACAAACAAAAAACACCAATTCAATTAAAAAATGGACAAAGAAACTAAACAGGCATTCTTCCCAAGAATACATGTAAATGGCCAACAGGTGTATGAAAAAGGTGACTGACATCCTTAGTCACCAGGGAAATGCAAATCAAAACAACTGTGAGGCATCACCTCATACCTATTGGAATGGCTACCATAAAAAAGGCAAGAGAGAAGTGTTGGCAAGGATGTGGAGAAAAGGGAACCCTTGTGCCCAGTTGGTGGGAATGTAAGTTGGTGCAGCCGGTATGGAAAACAGTGTGGAGGTTCCTCAAAAAATTAAAATAGAACTACCATATGATCCAACAATTCCGCCTCTGCATATATAGACAAATGAAGGGAAAACAGGATTTCGAAGCATTATCTGCACTCGCGTGATCACCGTGGCATTATTCTCAGTAGCCATCACATGAAGACAACCTGTCTGTCAACAGATGAACAGATAAAGAGGATGTGTAGTATGTATGTATGTATGTGTTTGTGAATGAATATTATTCAGCCGTGAGAAAGAAGGCAATCCTGCCGTTTGCAACAACACGGATAGAACTTGAGAGCTTTATACTAAGTGAAGTAAGCCAGACAGAGAAAAACAAACACTGCATGATACCACTTATAAGAGGAACCTAAAGAAGCAAAACTCATAGAAACAGAGAATAGAATGGTGTTGCAAGGGGCTGGGGGTGGGAGAAATAGGGAGATGGTGATCAAAGGGTATGAAATTCCAGTTATAAGGTGAATAAGTTCCAGAGATCTAATGTATAGCATGATGATGAGAGTTAATAACACTGTATTATATACTTTAAAATTGCTAAGAGAGTAGATCCTAAATGTTCTCACCACAAAAAATGAAATGGTAATTCTGTGACACGATGGAGTTGTTAGCTAACACTATGGTGGTGATCACTTTGAGTATATAAGTGGATTAAATTAGCAGTCTGTACCCTAAACTTACAGTATGTTATATACTAATTGTATCTCAATAAAGCTGGAAAAAATGATGAAAATAAGAGACCCCAGAGAGCTCTCTTGTCCTTTCTGCTGAGAACATAGCGAGAAGACAGCTGTGAGCACGTGACCTCATTTAATCCTAATTATTTCCCCAAAGCTCAGCTTCCTAATACCATTAGACTGGGGGGCGGGGGGTGGACAGAGTTTCTATATAAGAATCGGGTGGGGAGGGATACAAACATTCAGCTCATAGCACTGGTGAAGGAAGTATGGTGATACAGAGTAGTTCCAATAATCCAGAGTCCTGAAGTGGAGACAGGAGCTGTGCGTTTTTGTTTTACATCTTTCACTAATTCGGGAAATTAAGAGCTGGAGCCAGAAGGTCTGGAATTAAATCCCAGCACTGTTTCTTACTAGCTGTGAGTTCTTGGCAAAAGCTTCTCTGCATATCAGTCTTCTCATGTGTAAGGTAGTGACGATAATAGTACCTACTGTATGTGATCTTTGGGACGATTAAAAGAGTGATATATAATAAAATGTTACAACTGTCTGACAGTATGCACTCAATATCACTGTAATGTCCACCTTACAAAGTTTCCCTCTTTGTAAAATGAAAGGGTTGGATGAGATCTAGCTAAACCTCGAGTTCTGTATTCACAGTCGTTCTTTGAATTTGGAACTCTGGATTAGGCTAGAGAGACAAAATTAACATTTGTGGGGGGGGGAAAAGAGGAAAAAAAGTATATGTCACTCTATGTAGTGCTAGTCACATGTGCCAAACAAGCGAACAGAAAAAGGAATCACTGTTAATTACACTGGTTGGAATTAGAACTGAAGAATGGTTATCATTTGGGTAAACGTCATGAGAATATCGTAGACTGAGAAGATGAGTTAAAGAAAAGAAACGACAGCCACCCTGGAGAATGCGAGGGGATGGAAACCAAATCGTGGGGACATTAATGTAGGAAAAGTATGTGGTCTTGGAGCAGCAGGCAATAGGAAACACACATGGCTTCCCTATGGATGTCTTCTCATTAAGGTTCTAATCCAATTGTACATTCTTTCATCTCACATTCAGCCAGAAAAATGATTATGCATTCAGTTACTTGAACAAACTTGACTCCGTTTATCCATTTTATTAGAGGGTGAACAAGACAGCATGTGTTCATCTCACCACCATCACATTGCCCCTTTCTTCACTAAATATACTTATTTCTCTTGTTTCCTCACCAGATACTTTTGGCTCATTCTTTTCAATTTAGATAAATCTATTTGCAGTCCAGTATTTGCCTTTTTTTTTTTAAACCTCTGGGTTATTACATGTCATCCCTAACATCTAAAATGCTTTTTATTTATTCTATGACCCCAAATGTGTCTTCTTCCTTTTCCCTTTAAATGCTATTAAAAATTTCACTGCTCCCATCACGTTTTCTCCAGCTAACCCCGTTAGACTCCATTTAATCCAACCAACAGAGAAAAGGTCCCAGCATTTATGTATATTTGTTTTGGTCCATTTTCTTTTTTTCTTCCAGCAGAAAACAAAATGAGTGGGCAAGATGTGATGAGGAATCAGTGACAAGTGGGGAGGTGGTCAACCTAGATGGGACCATAGGATGCTACTGAAAGAGAAGGGAAAGCAGAGTGTGGGATGCGTCTACAGAAGCTGGTGGAAGTTCATGTAAAAACCTTTCCATGACATCAGTGAAAAATAATTTGAAACCAATTGACCAAAATGTTCTCAGAAGTCTTTATACTGTTTTTTTTAAATTATGATCCTTAAATTTATCTTAAATATGTCACTTGTAAAATGCTTAACATAAAAGGTAAGTTTCGCTGATTACACTTACTTGGTGATAAGGACATTTGCCCTAGATTAAAGTTCTTATGGCAATTTTCAATGTTTCAGATATCCCCCAAAAGGTTCATTTACATCCATTTCAATTCATGGGCTTAGCGATCTATGTTGATTTTATGTGCTTATCCAACAGCCTGTAGGATAATGAGTATCTTGTTAAAGCACCTAAAATTGCACTCTACACATGAAGTACACTCAAAATATACCAACGATGGCTGTTCTCCTCCTAAAATGCATGACTACATAGGCCTCAATCCAGTACCCATTTATCTATTCTTTAAGAAATTAAAATAAAACGAGTGAGTTTTGTATTTTAGATAACTATTCTGAGGTGGAACATACTTATGTAAATCAGAACTGTATTACAGGGTTGTACAAATCTGGTCATCTTTTGGGATTTGCTGCTTTGCTCTTCCTGAACCAAGACAATGGGGGTTTAAATGCAAATGTTCTAAGTTAATTGAAAAGAGGAGAAATACTGAAAGATTACTAGAAATCGCAGTGCTTGCAAAAAGAAATATAAAATTGAAAGCTTATACCTGGCTATATACCAGTTTCTGAGAAGCTTAACTGTGAAATCAGAAAATATTTTAAAATTAAAAAAAACTTATAAAATATGTATAACTATCTTTTATGTTTTAGTCCACTAACGTGTTTTATGTCTTTAAGTTTCTAGAACATGCTGGTTACTCAGTTTCAATCAATAAACATTTATTGAGCGCTACGTACCCGAAACTTAAATATAAGGAAAAAAATGAAATTAAAAAAAACTCTTTGCCATTACCTTTTTCCCTATGGAGGGAAAATATTTTACCATAAATTAAAAGAAATTAAAACTCATACATTTCCTGTATGATTAGTTTTTTCTACCTCCTTTGTGACCCCTGACTGCTGTCTTTCCATTTCTCCAACCACTCTGTCATTTCTCTTTGTTTACTGCTACTTCCTCTATGTCCGCTTCACTATTATCCTCTTCTCTCTATGGCTCGGCCATATTCTCCTCCTCAGCTAAGGAGCAGATAGAAGCCTTCAAGAAGGTAAGGAAAATATCTTTACTTATCTTTACTGTAAAGCAATAGTCCAGGCTCTTATGGAGCCGCATGTAATAGTACAACATAAGAAAAAAACAAACACTGAGAACTCCGAATTCAGCCACAACTTTATAGTCATGAAAAGACCAGAAATTCTTGTGGCCTCAAGGACCCCAGAAGATGCTCCGCTCCAATGTCCTGAGAGACTCCTTAGAGACAGAGTCACACATGGAGAGTATGGACCCTGGAGTCAGTTCAAAGGATGCTCTACCCCTGTTTCTGACACTTAACCAGCTGTGACAGTGGGTCAGTAATTCATGATCTCCGAGCCTTCCTTTTCCTGCTTGTCAAATCGAAGACAGTGAGAGTACCTTACAAAGATACTGGGATTCAATTCTGAAAGCATATTCTGAATGCCCACATGTGCTTGGTACATCAGTGAACAAAACTAATGAAACCTCTGCCATCAGGAAGATCAAATCTTGCCATTCAGTAAGAAAAAAAAGATAGATGCCATCTGTAGATAGATGACAGATAAACAGATAGACAGACAGACAGGAAAGAGAGAGAGAAATTCCGATCCTGACACATAGAAAAGGTTCATTAGACAGTAGCTACCAGCCTATATATGCGTACCTCATCCAGAGAGGTGTAACGTGGGTACCTTTTCCTTGGATAAAAATCAACTTCTGGGCGGTAGAAAAGCAAACTTCTATCATAATAAAATTTGTATAGTAGAAAGCAAAGATATCGACGTATAAAATCTATGAATATTTCTAACAGTCAAGTTCCTTGCTCGTCAGCAAGATTAAGCCACATGAGGGCAGGGAATATATTTTAACTTTGTAACTTATTCAATATATATGTAAAAAAAAAAGTTTGTTAAAATTCTAATGTCCCAGACTAAGGTAGTTAATTTTTAGCCTATTAGATGGTATATATAGATAACTTACAAAAGTGTATGCATGTGAGTAGGTTTCTGGTTACAGTAACTGTAACTCTCTTTACATTTGTGACCTCTTTGATATTTTATAAAATATACATGAGTTGTATTCTAGCTGTGACCAGACTCAGCTGCATGCACTCAGGCTCAGGACTGCATCGTTCCTGTCACAGGAAGAGGTCCTCACATTCTGATGTTGGTGTTAAATAATGAAATTGAGGAATATACAAGGTTACTATTGACTAAGTATAGTTTAGACAGCAATAACTAATAACTACACATTATAGAAGCTATATGAAAACAGATAAAACTAATATTATTAATGATTATACCAGTTACATTATATCAGTTACAAATAATAAGACTTATTCTAAAGAAGTATTCAAGGACGCAGAGATCCAAACTAGATTGTTTCGAATCTTAGTTCTTACCCTTTCTACCTTTGTGATCGTAGACAATTTATATTATATCTCTATCTCAATTTCCCCTCTTAAATGGGGATAACGATAGCAACACCCCATAGGGTTATTGTAGGGATCAAATAAGTTAATATACAGATCTACATAAATGTTAAATATCATTATCCTTTAACAAAAAAAAGGAGATTGTCATTAACAGGAACCTAAATTGTTGAATGGTCCTGGAAAATAAAGCTCTGTCTGCTCTTAAAATAAGTCACTACTTATTAGCTAAAATCCTGATTTTAAAACTTTATATAAAATTTCATATAAAACCAAAACCATTTTCCAAACCACAAAATGATTTTTTGAAAAGAAACAAAAAAATTCAAAAAGCAAGTTTGTGTGTGAAATATATTTTGCATTAAAGATGTATGTTTTCCAGAGCTTACAGTCATGGCAGCAGTGTGCTACATTTAAACAAGTAATTCAGAGTTACACACACACATGTGCGTGCACCTGTGCTCACACATACTCTCTCTAGAGCAACCAAAGCTACTCCAAAGCTAACAAGATTCAACACCCAGATTTTCAGATAATGCAAGCCTCAGCCTGGCAATGAGAGAGCATGAACTTAGCCAAGTACTTCCCATGAAGGTTTGTTTTATCTGAACATACACTTAAATGTGAAAAATGAGGATTTAAGGGAGCAAAATACACAATTTCTACAGAAGATATTCTAAGTACTCACATTTGATGAGCAAAACTTTTCAAGTTAAGACCAGAGAAAATACAAGACTAATGAATGTCACTCCTGAAGATTTTTTTCTCATCTTTAGAGAAATACATCAAAAACAGAACATTTCAACTCACTTAGAATCTTGGAATAAGGTGATCTCAAAGGAAAAGCAGAAGAATGATTCAACTAACTACTTGGCTTGGTCGTATCCTTGCGTCATCCAAAAGTGTGACTTCTTCTTTTGACAACATTGTCAGGTAGCTGGCTCTATAAATCTATAAAATGCACCAGACACTTGGCTGAAATCTGCGCTTCCAAGTCTCTTCTAAGAGTAAAATGTGTTAAATGAAAAATACGGAAAGGATCCGAGATCAAGGACTGCTCACAGTGGAATATGCCAGCATTATTTACAAGTCACATTCTACTTGAGACCCAGGAACTTGTGATTTGTAACACATGTCATGATTGGTAAACTTTAATGAGCAGATGGAAAATGAGTTACCAAAAGACTTTCCCTAAGGTTGGCAAGATGAGGGAAAAGTTCCAAGTCTTCCTTTGCGGGTGTTCATCTAGGCTCCATGACCCATTCGGGGCAGGTATGTTACTGCTACATCTCTTTTGGTGTGAAGCCCTCCCTGACTCAACAGAACAACAGCTCTGGCCATCACTTCCATGTCTGGGGGTTTGCTTTTTGAGCAGGAACATGTCACCTGACACACTGATGGTGCACGGTCACTCAGAGTGATAAAGGAATTAGCATAGTGAGACCTAAGCTTTCACTAAAGTAACGGAGCAGATGACGGGACTCTTAAGTCAGGCTGCCCTCAGACCCCACTGATAGAACATCCCCTCAGATCTAAGGCAGGAACAGAGGGTACTTCCTCTCCACAGCAACTTTCTAGGATAAGACACTAAGAATTCTGGAGATACAAGAAGTTTAATCTTTCACAACTTGGAGCACAACATACTCTGAGTATTTTTGTGTGTTTATTTCTTCAGCTAATACTTATTAAGTACAGAATATGTGCCAGACAACATGCTAAGCACTTTGGGACAATTATCACATGGGACTTTCATAACAAAATAATAAACTACTTACTCTTATTTATTATCATAATAATGATCACAGTAATTTCATAGGTTAGGAACTTGAGGCCCTGATGAGTTAACCAGCTTGCTCAAATTACACACTTAGTAGGTAACAGGCTAAAACTCACATCATGGCGTGTTGGTCATCAAAGGTTAAAGCCTTCATTACAGGCTTTTTTTTGGTCCTTTTTTTTTGTGGGGGGCAGGTGTCATTCTTTCTTTTGGGGGATCCCACCAAAGGAAAACATATGGTAGCAATCATCCAATTAAAAACAATCACTGCTTTTTCCTTTGACCTAAGGTTTAGGTGAGGGGGTCAGTATACTCAATGTATTAGGAGAAAAAAATAATAGTAACCCTCACCCTACCAGAGGATGGGAGAGAGGGTTTTTTTCACCATTCTCAAGGCAGGAAGTAGATGAGCAAGAGTCTGTTGGAAAAGTCCTGTGTCTGAATTGAATCCAAACTCTAAAACATTTAGCATTTATAAAAAGCTTGCCTAAGACTGAGAAATAATACAAATCCCAAGAAAGATAGGCAGGAACCAACAATCACATTCACCAGAAGGAAAGATGAGCCCATAACATCTGGAGAAACAATCTAATATTTAGATATGGCATTCAAAGCAAAGGAACATTTGGAAAAGAGCAATTTTCACAAATGATTCTTCATTCATATCTATTGTGGTTTGAATTTTATAAAATTAGCCAGCAAGATGCTCTAAGAAAAGCCAGTGGTAGTTTCTTGCTATCACTGCTGTACACTTAAGATAACCTTATATTTCAGAAAAGGTGAAGGAATTAAGAAAGGTCACACAGCAAGTTGGCTCCAAAACAGATACCAATTTTCCACTTGCTCTGCCTCAAAACATCAGAATAACTTCATCTGCTTAACTAACATCCACTCCTCCCAGACTCTAACTAAAGGGTTTAGAAGAGCTAGCTATTTGTAGATCTTCAATAAAGTTGCTTAGAAAGCAACAATCATAAAATAATCACCAAAGGCAGTTAATCAAGGTAAACAAAGGAAGAGGCAATGAACACTTAAAATCACTGTATATTACTTTGCCGTATGATTGTATTAGACATGGAATTCTAATCAATGAAAAAGCATCTATTAGGTGCTGGAAACTGTACCGCTCATGGTGTTTCTCGGCCTCAACAGGGCTCAGAGCTGTTAAAGTCAAAATAATGTCTTTAACCCTAGCTAGTCGTCAGATGCCCTTTTAATAGATAGTCAGCAAATTAAAAGTAAAGGCTTATTTTTGTCTTTTAACTCTTTCACCAGTTAAAAGTTAGCCAGTTAGCTGGAGCTACTACTTACATTTTCAGTAGTAACGGCACTTTTTTGGACTATGAAATTAGGATTCTCGTGTCACTGATGAGACTCAAAAGAATTGTGCTCAGAAGCCCCAAACTGGACAGGAACCTCCTCCTTGCATCACTAGTTAATTGCCTGGTATACACATCTGTCTTAACAAACCTGGAAAGCAATCCATCCCAGTCAGCTACAAAGTGTCAAAGGCATACTGACTAGAGAGAAACAGATCCTAGAAGGATGCTCTGCTGGGGAACACGTAAGCCATGAAATATTTACAGTCAGGTCAAAGAAAGATGTGGGTTGTATGACGTGACTATCTTCCATGCCTGACAAGCCTATAAATAACGAGAGGATCAACAGGTAGGAGTGGTAAAAGAATAATATATGTATATAAGACACATATACAGTTTTTAGAAAGAAGAAGGAAGGGACTGAAACATAGTAAAGAAAAATGTAGGTGCATTATCAAAAGTAGTGATAGGATAACAGGAAGTTAAATGTCTTAGGTTTGGCAATTTATAGCCATTTAAAAAATATTTTCTGCAAAGAATGTTATTTATGATAGAAAATAAATCCAATAATATGGAAACAGTTGAATATCCACCTTCAAAGAACAGGTATGATTACAAAATGTTATATATCTATTAAAATGATGCTTATACCAAGGTTTACAATAACATGCATATAATTTAACTACAAATTTTAAAGCAATATGCAAAAACCCAAATGATGAATGATCCAGCCATGCAAAAAAGCATGTCAGGAGGAGATGACATTTTTAAGAGTTAACCATGGTTACTGAGAAAGAACTACAGATGTTCCTTTCTTTTTTCTATTTTTTCATATTTTTGTATAATAAATGCTGTTTGCATTACAATGAACTTTTTAAAACAGAGGGCAATCCCTGTAAAGAAGAAAAGTCATAGCTTCACTGCATCTGAGGAATAAAACCAACTTTGCTTTATTTTCCGAGGACCTAAATTCTCTACAACATTCTCTTAACTTGTCTCAGACCCAGAATCACTCTTGAATGTCTGCAGAGTAGTCAACAGCACTTTGAGGTGGAATGTAACAAATACGAGGAAAGCTCCCTGTACAGATATTCCTCTTCAGTGGAGCCTACAACGCTATTCTGCTTTTTATCCAAGACCAACTCCTGCTCAGTCTGTAAGGCAATCATGCTCTTTGCTATGGGAATGTAACATTAAATAGAAGCTTTTATTACTTAGAGTGAATCTGCTTAATAAAACAATCATACTGAGGATACAAGAATTTTTTTTAATGTGTGTGGGGAAAAAGGCAGAGTGCAGGGTGGAGTTTAATGCTAGTGGAAGGATACTTTACAAGAGGGTGTGGGATGGGGCATCATTAGATAGGAAGAGAGTGGTCAGGCTACTGGAAAAATAGTCTTGGTGCCCAGATATCCAGCGCTCAGAAACAAGAGGACGCTGCTGGAAGCTGGCAAGCATAGCAAAGAAGCCAAACCAGAAGACCCCGAGGATGAAAGTCTTCTTGGTCATTCTCCCCAGAACCTACCCTTTTCTAACTTTAAGTTACTAATACTAAAAACCCTGGGGCTTTTTGCAGCTTGAAATAATGGCATGACATACTATTAATACTCTCAAGACTTGCAAAATATCACTTGAAAAGGACCTTAGAGAACATTTTTTATCAAAATCCTTTGTTGCAAAGATGAGGTTGGTGATGTTCAGGGAAATCTTTCTAATGGGCAAATCAGATGACATCATTCCAAGGTTTAAAATCTTCCAATGGCAGGATTTCTGGATCCAGTTATAACAGAGTAGCTTATCATACTAATACTTCAAACAACAACAGCTACAAATGCTGGATGGGGAAAAATGATGTTTGAAGGCACTGGAGAATGACTAAGGCAGGTAGAACTTGAGGGATCAAGACCTGGAAAGAGGGGAAATGCATCTTGCTTGAGGCAATTGCTTATTCATAAGCTGTATAAGACAGAGAGGCTGAGCAGAAAGCAGTGACTCAGAGCTTTCAGCAGTGTCATGGAACTGGCAGGCAAAAATTGGAGTTTGGGACCCATAAAGAAAAGGGCCCAATCTTCTCACTGAGACCTGTGAGGGCCATATCCTAGGAGAAAGGGGAAACTGCAAAGAGCAGGCTCTCACAAAGACTGAAATGCAAACTTTCGATCATCTAAGTCCCTATTTGGATCAAGCTGATCTATCCCTACTTCAATTCCTTCCGGAAGAAAAAAGACAAACCTTCTTAAGATAATATGTCATAATTCAGAGTCTTAAAAATATTTTTATACACAATGTTTGCTACCCAACCCCAAATTACCAAGCACACCACAGACAAGGTCAAATGTCTGAAAACCAGGATAAAGGAGAACAGAAATGGACCTACCAGATGGTTTAAATACAGTGGTTACATATAAACATTAAAATAAATGTCATTAATGTTTACTAAAAACACATGACAAGATGGAGAGTTTCAGCAGAGAACTGAAATCAATGAAAAAGAAGAAAATGGAAATTTTACATCTGAAAGTTACATGATAACTGAAATTTAAAACTCAGTGGATAGGTTTAACTGCAGAATTGACACAGAAAAAGAGGGCTAATGGACAAAGAAAGTAAGAAGAAAATATCTGGACTGAAGCATGGAAAGCATGATATGAGGTAGTAACATTCAAGTGATTAGAATCCCAAAAGGAATGGAGAGAAAGATTTGGGTACAGAAGAAATATTTTAATATATGCTGGCCAATCTTCAAACCCTGACATAAGACAAACCATAGAGTCAAGAAGCTCTACTAAATCCAAGCAGGATATATGTATCACATATCAGTAACTACATCCAATTTAAAAGAAATGAATAATCTAATTTGAAAGACTAATTACTGCCTTACTAATAACAAATTAGACTTCAAAGAATTACTAGGGATAAATTTTTAAAATTCATAATGATAAGAGTCATTCCTCCAGAAAGACATAAAACATTCTTAATTTTTATATGCCTAATAACATAGCCTTGAATTATATAAAGAATAGGTAAATCCACAAAGTTGGAGATTTTAGCATACCTCTCCCAGTAGCTGATAGAACAGTCAAAAACAAAACTCAGTAAGGATATACTGAATATGAGATTTGAGTAGCATATTTTTCAAACTTGCTTTAATTAGCATTTATAATGATCTACACTTAAAATAAGCAAAATACACATTACTCATATGTTCACATTGAATGTTTATCAAAATTGGACCATACGGTGAGTAATACAGGTCTCAAATTTCAAAGCACCAAAGTCATACAATATCTGTGCTATGCTCACTGTAGAATAAGCTAGAACTCAAGTACAGAAAAACAACTACATGATCTCCAAATGTTTGAAATTAAGCAACATACTTTTAAATAACCTATGGGTAAAAAAAAAAATCCATGAACAATGAAAATTAGAGAATAATTTTAATGTCACGATGTTGAAAATATTCATATTAATACTTGGGGAATTTAGCTGAAACTCTAATTAGAGAGAAATGTATATAGCCTTACAGGCATGTATTAGAAAAGAAGGAAGATTAAATATCAATGACCTAAGCTTCCAACACAAGAAGGAAAAGAACAGAAAAATCAAACCCAAAGAGTAAAAAAGGGAAAAAGTAAAGAAAAGAGCATAAATCAATAAAACAGAAAATAAAGCCAGCAACTTGTTCTTCAAAAAGACTATTATAATTAATAAATCACTCACAAGCCTGATTAGGGAAAAAAATAATAGCACAGATGATCAATATCAGGTGTAAAAACAAAAAGGATATAATTAGAGATCCCACAGGCATCAAAAAGATAGTAAGAGAACATTATGCCAATAAACTTCACAATTTGTATAAAATGGATAAATTTCTTGAAAACCCCCAAATTAAAACCAACATGAGATGAATGGAAAATCTGAAGAATCCTAAATCTTTTGAATAAACAGAACCAGGAATTTAAAACACTCCCACAATGGAAATTAAGGGCAAGATGGCTTCACTGGTGAATTCTCCCAAATATGTAAGGAATAAATTATAGTAATGCTATACAAAAACTCTTCCAAGAAAGAGAGGGAAAAAAGGAACCACTTTCTAATGTATTTTATGTGGCCATTATAAGCATGATATCAAAACCCAACAAGATTATTTTAAGAAAGGAATTACAGGACAATCTCTCTCATTAACATAGACTCAGAAATCACACACACACACACACACACACACACACACACACACACACACTTAAATGTAATTATATGTGTGTATATATTTTTTCCAGAAATATAATGTTGACCTAAAATTTGAAAATTATCACTCTAACTCACCTCATTAAAAGGATAAAGAAAAAAACATACAATTATTTCAAAAGGTAGAGAAATAAATCTGATCAAATTCAACATTTATGATTAAAAAACTTAGCAAATCTGGAATGAAAGAAAATGGTTTTTAATGATGAAGCGTTTCTAAAAGAAAAAGAAAAGAAAGTCTACAACAAATGCAAAACTTAACGGTGAAATATTGAAACCTGAGATCTGAAATCACACAAAGATGCTTCTCATCTCACTCCTTTGCTTGTCTACTTTCTATCAACCCTTCCACGTTCAGCACACAATCATCTCTTAGAAACCTTCCAAGACTCTGCAAGACCGGGTTCCATTTCCCGCCCATGTGTTTTGTCAGCTCTAGGCTAGTCCTTATCTCGACTGTGTTATCATCCCCTGCTTTTCTCTTTCCCACTGAGCTCTAAGCTCTTTCAAGTTTACCTTCGTATCTTCCAATACCTGACACATAGAAGGCATTCAAGTAAGTGTTGAAATACTGAATGAACTGTCCGCAGTTCTAGATAATGATTGGCAATCTGGACTAGAACTTGGTCTCTTTACTCCTACCTAGTCCAGTTAGCTAGTTAACCTCTAATTAACTAACAGCACAGCCCATCATCTTTCCTCTTTGTTGTTCTGGCTTATTTCCACACGGTACTCAAAGGCACAAATCATTAGGTCCTAAGGTTTTAGTTTTTATTCTAATAAGGGCACTGGACTATCAGTGACTTTATGGCATACAGTTCACCATAATATTGATTCCTATGGTGAGGAAGATGTAAGCCGAGATTGATGGATGGGTCCATCCATCCATTTTCTTTTTTATGGGGGGGCATGCTGGCTGTCAATCACTTAGCATGTCACTGGCTGTTACTGTATCTTGCTTATATACCATATTTCAGTGGAAATATTCTAAAAACAAGACTGCTGCTTGAATCACTTAGGAAATGGTAAGTGCTCACTCAGGGAAACATCAACTAAGAGTTTTCTTTTCCCTTATGGAATAAAAAAAAAATTAAAAACCAAGAAAATTAGCAAATTCCCAAATAGAAGGGACAGGCACATTATAGACCACTTTATTTCTCAGTTTAGGGTTTGGATGAGATGGAAATTGATCTATCAACATTTCCATAATTGCATGCAATACCACGAAATAAAATTCTGAGTGTTCACCAATCATATTTTAGTGCTGAACACTTTGTGCAAGCAGCTGTTAATGACACCAAACATAGTTTTCACAGCATGCAAAATGAACTAATGACCAAGTCTACATTTTAGATTTCAGAAAGCTTCCCTCCTGGTGCAATTAGTCCTAAATTCTACAGAGATTACAGCCTGTGGATCGACACAGAGGTCAGAAGGAAGGGTTGTCTATGATGTCAAGGGTCTATTTAGCATGTTCTTCCTGTTGCCAAAATTAAAACAACCCAAGACCGTTTTTTTCCCATATGAAAACAGATGTGTACAAGCAATCTCTATCCCTTGGGGTTTTTATCACATGCCCTGTGTGTGATCATGAAAAGGAACCTCCTTGGAATCCTATAGGCTGGGTTTAAGATTCAGCTGGGGTACTTCAATGAACTGGCACCAATCACTGTGGCAACACACTGGAGACCACAGCTGACCCTACCAATCACTCTGGCCGACAGACACTGGAAGCTGGGCAAATTTGATTTGTTATACATTATACTGTGGTGACTTTTAGGAAATGGTGAGATTTGTGCTTAAATTAGGTACGTCTCCGTACTTTTAGAATTGATATATTTCACATATAATAAGAAAGCAATATTAATAATGGTAGTTAGGAATCATTATCATATGCCTCAGTGGGGAGGTATTATATATAATAATTTTATAGCAGAAAATTCCACATAATTTAATCCCCTAATAATCATCTAAAAATTATCCTATAAATTAAGCAGGACCTGTATGTCCTATACTTTGACCATGTATAAAAACCTGAGAAGACCTCTTGCAACACTGTGGGAGAAAAGCTTTCAGGTACATGGTTTTTATACTTATCTATCCACCTCTATATACAGCCTATTTTTAAATGGTCAATAATTGAGTCCTTACTACTTGCCAAACTCTGTAACCACTCATTTTTACCTATATCATCTTAGAATACCCTCTCCACAGTCCTGTGAGGTATGTACTATAATGTTCAGCATTTTACAGATGGAAAACAGGCAAAGCAGCTCTCCCAAGGTCATGAAGATAGTGAGGGGAGGAGCCTGGATTTGAACCCAGGCAGTCTGTCACCAGAGTCTGGGATCACAGCCATGGCAACATAAGGCTTCTCAGGAGCCAGATGGGCCCAGAGCACATCGGAAGAACCATTTGGAGTCATTCAGAATAAACCACGTTACCTCAGAGTCACAACACAGTTTTTGGCAACAGAGCAATGCCAGACAACTCCATGTGTTTTGGATTTTGGTGCTATTGAATGAAAGATACCATACATTCATTAATAATGATTATTTATTTCTATAAAATATCTACCAGTATATTCCTTTCAAGATTAAAATATTTGGGCCTAAAATAGTTTTTACCATTTATTTAGAACATATGCCTGACTTTTTAAAATTTGAAACACAAAAGTGTTTCCAATCAGTGACAGTAAAATTCAAAATATTGACATACTTTGAAAGAGCACAAGCAACACAATTCTTCTAAACTTCACTAAGCAAAATAAAAACAAAATAGCAGATCATGGAAGCACATGAAAAGCTGCTCAACATCACTAATTATGAGAGAAATGCAAATCAAAAGTACAATGAGGTATCACCTCACACCAGCTAGAATGGGCATCATCAGAAAATCTACAAACAACAAACGCTGGAGAGGGTGTGGAGAAAAGGGAACCCTCTTGCACTGTTGGTGGGAATGCAAATCGATACAGCCACTATGGAGAACAGTATGGAGGTTCCTTAAAAAACTACAAATAGAATTACCATATGACCCAGCAATCCCACTACTAGGTATATACCCAGAGAAAACCATAATTCAAAAAGACACATGCACCCCAGTGTTCACTGCAGCACTATTTACAATAGCCAGGTCATGGAAGCAACCTAAATGCCCATCAACAGATGAATGGATAAAGAAGATGTGGTACATATATACAGTGGAATATTACTCGGCCATAAAAAGGAACAAAATTGGGTCATTTGTAGAGACGTGGATGGATCTAGAGGCTGTCATACAGAGTAAGTCAGAAAGAGAAAAATAAATATCATATATTAACGCATATATGTGGAACCTAGAAAAATGGTACAGATGAACCGGTTTGCAGGGCAGAAATAGAGACACAGATGTAGAGAACAAACATATAGACAGCAAGGGGGGAAAGTGGAGGGGGGTTGGTGGTGGTGGGATGAATTGGGAGATCGGGATTGACATATATACACTAATATGTATAAAACAGATAACTAATAAGAACCTGCTATATAAAAAAATAAATTCAAAAAAAAAACCAAACAGATCATGTGAAATTCTCCCCCCTCCCTTTTTTTTGTTTTTTACTTTCAACATCTCTACAATGTTTCCAAAACATTTGATCATTGAAATATTTTATGAATAAAGACTTATTTAGCTCAATTGAAAACGATTAGGAACATGTATACAATGACAATAGTTTTCCCCATTCTAGCAGGTGGCATTCAACAGAGGATGCATAGATTTCTTCATTTAGTTTTATGTGTATCTCATATAAAATATTATACATATCCACACAAAAAGTTCTCAATGTCAAATCACATTTAATATTTTTTTCTTCTCTACCCCATGGCACTTTGTCCTGCTTATGAGACACTGCCTTATCCAAGTTTGTATTTTATGGACTCATATATTTATCTTGTTTGTTCTACTGAATTATAAGCTCATTGAGAAAAACAAAACCAAAAACTACCTTACTCATCTTCCTAGGCCTTGAGTGCCTTATACCATGAAGATGTTTACTGTTGTCCAGACAGCACTGCACACTGAGGTGTAGAATCAGGGTAACACTAAGTCATCCATGTGTCCTCTGAAATATTTTGATATTACTAATTGGGTAATCTTCTGTCGTGTGTCAGATTTTAAGAGCCACCTTCTTAAAACCTATTTGGAACAGGGTTTCCTCGAAATACATACATAAATCGCCACTACTATAAAATACACAAGCACAGGCACATTTTCAAAATAGAATCTCATACTGAAGATAGCTGACTTCTTTTGGATCTAGTATTTCAATGCTAAATTGAAGAAAAAAAATTTTTAAAGGATGATAACCCCTTCCTTCTTTCTTCATTTTATTTGGATGGAGAGTATAAGTAAAATGAAATACTCAGAGAAACTACAACTTAAATACTCTGCCCTTCTTCAAATAACACAACACATATTTAGACAAAAATTTAAAAATAGACTAAAATATACTTGGCCTTTTACACAATTTTCCATGAGAATATACTTTTAGACAATACAGCCGAACTATTCCAGTATGTTACATATCATGTACTATTTTCCATTTGGGGGATATCAAAACTATTGGAAGAAATGAATAAGCAATTAATGCCTTCCTGTTTCCTTGGACACTTCAATTTCCCATGAAATGTGCCTGAAGTGAGAAAAATAAAGCTCCAATGTCAGAACATGTTGGTAGTGAGGATCATACATTTAAGAAATGCTTATTAAAAACATCCTCACTATTTAATGTGCTCCTAAAAATAATATTTTACAATAGAAAGGGGTATTAAGGTGAAATCAAAACCCATAATCTTAGAAATATGTGCCTAATAAATATAGTAATAAAACGTGTAAATTAAACCGGCAAAATATGTCATCTCCAATGAACTGCTAAACATTATAACCTACTCTATCAATCATGTCACTGGTACTAATGGCTTTCTTGGATCAGGAATCTATGAAACGGTTTGTAAAGGACATAAATTGAGCATATATTTACAGAGATGAACTCTGTGTACTTTTTATAACTACCTTGCGAAACTGCAGGTGGAAGATTGTGAAATATCCAATTTAAACGAAAATGGTGCACAGCTATTAACATTTAGGTTCTCTGCCACTATTTTGGTATTGCTTACCCAAGTGAAGTTAAAGCATTAACTCTCAGTTTCTATCTGTTCTTTCAGAGGAATAATATGGTCAGTAAGGAAAAGATCTGACAGAGCTCAGTTGATGGGAATGTTTTTCAAGACTATAACTTACACAAGATTCCCCAAGGAACGAATGTAGAGATGAATGTACCGAAGCTAACATGAGGATGAGAACAATATTTTATATAATTCTGTCAGCAAACCATGTGCCTGCCATCATAATTTATGTTCTTAGCTATTTTGCCCTTAGCAAAAAGAACTATATGCAATGTAAGCAATTATTTGGGTATTGAGCAGTACTTTGAGTAGAAGTGTTTTTAATTAAGATTAACTAAAAACAGAGTTTTGGAATCCCCAGCCTCCAGATGAATGGCAGGTACTACAATGCTCTAACGATAATTTAAAATACCTTACTCTCAATTTCTAAGTGACTTTAAGCCACTTCATAAACGGAACAATACGAATAGAATCATTTGGAAATTCAATAAATTATGAAAAATAGTCTAAAGAAATTATTAATATATAAATAACTAATAACTGTGGAAATTTCATAATTTATACCATATGATGACCTTTGAAAAGAGCAAAAAATGCCAAAAAGAAACTATCGTCAGACAGGCAATTAAATAGATTTCATTATGCTAAAATTCTAACCAGGTTTTGGCCAAAAAATTGAACTGCAATAGGAAAAAAAGCTCTGAGACTTTTTGTCCATCACCAAAATGATAATAGATGCTAAAAAAAAATCCAGAAAATAAATGTATTTGATGAAATGATGAATACCCAGATTGGAAGAAACTGGTCTTATTTTCAAATAATTTTATTAGCTGTTAACATTTTCATGAAAGTGAACGCAACCCTGTGGGTGGGTGCCTTAAAAATCTCTCTCACAACTGTCTCATATATCCAAGAATTTATCCCTCCACGTACCCAGTACCGTTATAGCTGATCTACAATGGACGAATAGTCAAACCTCAATAGATCCTACATATCTCATATTTGGTACAAGACAGGTTGCTACATCTAGGAACCTTTCAAAATCCCATACATATCCTCTCAAATGTTGAGCACTCAGGCAGCCGTCATCTTCAAAATATTGGTCAGAAAATGTCTTTATTTGGAAATTCAAAGCTTTTTAGTGTGACTCCGAAAAGCTGCAGGAGACTTTAAAGAATAAAACCTGTGCAAAACTGAAAGAAAAAATGACACAATGCTAAGAGTGCTTACTGGAGTTCTGTATTGTATATTAAGCAGAATTTAATTATATCTGAGTCATAGTAGCTATAAAGTTGTAAAGGGGTTCTCTACTTGTAGCAACATAGAAACTTCTGAATGGGAAAGAAAATTTCCTCCTCTGAGGAGGACGTTTCCCTTTCAATAAGATTTCTATCTGGGGAGAAATGCCAAGGTGATGGAAGGTCACACACAATTTGGCCAAAGAAATAGTGCTTAGAAATGGAATGAGAGATGTTTTTGCCAGAATTCCAGTTACTGGGTTGTTATCATATACTTTGGGATTTTAACCTGTTTGCTTCTTTGCTCTTCAGTCTTTGCCAAAGAAACCACATTCTCTTCCATCCCAATGAAGCTTTGGGACACAAGGAAAATGGAAACCCAGTTAAGATGGCAATGGTGTTGCTGACGGTTAATGGGTGATATTGAAACTGAGCTGAATATCGTCTTCACCACTTCTTTCCTGCACAGACTGGGTTTCTGACCACCCATGACTCCTTCAGTGTACAGACTGCGTTCATTCGAGAAGGCCCCACTGTGTAACAGGCGTTGGGGGGGAATTAAGTTTGAAGAAAAGGAAAGACCAAGTGTGAAGCTTGCTTTCTTTTCACACTGGCATTCGGTCCCCTCTGTGCTACATACAACATAGACTATACCCCTGTCTTTCTACTGATATTTCATTATAATTGTCTCTTTATGTGTTTATCTTCTCCAGTATAAGCTTTGAGGTCCTTGAGAACAGAAACCGTGTATTAGTCTTCTTTGTAACCCTGGATGGCCCCGTCTCTGGCGATTAAGAATAAATGTTAGATGAAAAGTAAATAAACATGATGAACTTGGGCAAACTACTCAGCTTCTCTAAGCAGTTTCCTCAAAAAAAAAAGCATTATCCCTCAAAGCAAGAGAGGGGTAAAATACTCGTTTGGGATTTTTTTTTTCTGAGAATCATGAGAAAATATTTGCAAAGTAATATGGCCCATGGTATGTGGCCAATAAAAGCATTTTCCTTCCCTTCCTCCTACTCTGAACAAATATCTGAATAAAGAGGGCAGAAGACACCTGTTCAGTTATAAATAGGGCTTAGAAAGATCCAAGCATCCATCTTCTAAGGAATAGAGATTGTTTTATACTACAGTGGCACAAGCAAGGGGCTGGGAGGCAGACAAGCCTAGGTTGAAATCATGGCTCTATCCCATTTTAACTCCAGGAAACTGGGAAAGTAAATTAGCCTCTTTAAACATCAGTGCCCCAATTAGCAAAAGAGGAATAAACCCACTTCCTACAGAGTTTGTATGAAATTAAATAATAAAGTGCCTGCACAGAGCTATTACAGACATTAATTTTAATGTATGTAATTAATTTTAAGTGCCCCATAAATGGTGGCTAAATCTAGCTAAACACCTACCATCAAAATAACACAAGAGCAAGAAGGTGAGTTTCATATAACCTCCATATGGAGACATAAACTAAAAATATTTTACAAACAAATAGCTTAAAAAGCATAATTAGAATAAGAGAAAAAGGGTTTCAACAGTGGCACCCCTCTAGCAGGTACGACAAAGATGAAGGCTTTTCAGTTGCATGGGTATTTGTTTTCCTCCCTGGAGGGGGCTCAAAAGAGAGGGAGCTGGAGAGAGAACGACACAATACCTGTTGAAATATTTGGAACATTTTTCTTCTTCTCTTACAAAGAACATCTCTGAATAACAGGCGAACCTCAGTCTAGTCTTTTACCCATATTCCAAACCAAGAAACGAACATTTCTAAAGACCTGCAGACTTTTCTGAGTCATCCTGCTGCATGGTATGTCCAATTTCTCTAAGGCAGGTCACCCCGCTTCGCCTGTAGATGCTCCCTCACCCTGCCCAGCCCTCCCCTGGATTTTATCCCCAGAGCAGCTGCCTCCCCAGCTTCTAAACCAACAGCCGCCTTATCTCCCATCTGCTCCTCTGCCTAAGCTCCGAGAGCCGTCCTCTTTCCTGGCTACCAACCAACTCGCCCCCAACTCATAGACAGTAAATAGATCTGTACCAAAAAGGCGGTGCATCTCAAATTAAAAAGCCGGCAAAAAAAAGTTATAAACACATGAGCACGTTGTATTTATAGTGTTTATAGGTAACAGAGTGCTTTTCTGTCCGTGATTACATTTGGCCCTGTGCTCACTCCCGATACACTCCTAATAAAAATTAAATGTGATTCACTGAGTGCCTCTTACATGTCTTAAGCCACGTCATTTTAACCTTTACGACAAGTCTATCAGGTAGGTCTGGTTTTCACCATTTTCAGATGAGGAAATTGGGGCTCAGGGTGGTTTAAGTGATGTCCTCGAGTTTGGGCAACTGGTAACCAATGGACCTGGGATTTCAATGCAAGGGTCTGATTCATAGTTCGAGGTTCTCACTCCTTAACTCTAAGATACGATGTCACAGATCAACCAGTGAAATCTAAAATAAGTCCTCAGACATTGAGAGATGCTACAGATTGCTGTTGAACTTGAACTCCCACCCCGTGGTTTTTTTTTTTTTTTTTTTTTTTTTTTTTTGCGGTACGCGGGCCTCTCACTGTTGTGGCCTCTCTCGTTGCGGAGCACAGGCTCCGGACGCGCAGGCTCCGCAGCCATGGCTCACGCGCCCAGCCGCTCCGCGGCATGTGGGATCCTCCCAGACCGGGGCACGAACCCGCGTCCCCTGCATCGGCAGGCGGACTCTCAACCACTGCACCACCAGGGAAGCCCTCACCCGGTGTTTTAACACGGTATCACTTTGGTTACTCTTTGCACATTATTCCGTCTCATTATCAGGGAACACACAAGAAGTAACTTCATCATTTCTCCAAACTCAGCTACTCTTGAAAACCAAACCAAAGACCTGAGGGCACTGCTTGGGCCCACTGGCTGCACTTTGCTTCCAAGGCTGACACCTTGGCTGGGTCTTCACATTCCTCATGAAATGGAGTGAAATAAGGCAAAGAGAATTGCGTCAAAGATGAGTCAAGACAATATTTCATGATGATCCTTGAATGAGGCTATAATTATGACGCCAGCTCTGTCAGTCAGCCGCCTCCAACTTACTGACTTCTCAGCACCGTTCAAGCCAGTCACCCACTCCCTCCTTCCTAAGAAATCCTTTTCTCATTGACAGAAGACACCCTCTTCTCTGTGACAACTCCACTTCCTCTTGCTTCACCCCTCACATCACTGACTTTCCTCCAGTTGAACTATATCCTCAGAGCATCACATACATGCTCAAAACTCTGAAATGTCCAAATCTTTCCTAGACCTCCTCCTTTGAACTCCAGACTTTTAGACCCAATGGACACTTCAAATCTTTTTCTTAGTTATCTCTTGAGCAACTCAAATGTAACATTTCCAAGTTGGAACTTTTGATAAACCCTAGCACCAACAACAACTTATTCCTTACCCCATCTTTCTGATAGTAGTCAATGGTGTCGCTATCCCTTCATTTATTAAAGCCAGAAATTTGGGAATCATCCTTTTCCTTTTGTAATTCCATCCCTCGCTTCTCACATCCAGTCCATTGGCAAGTTCTGCCAATTCTACTTCAAAAACATGTTGCATTTTCATTCTCTTCTCTCCCCCAAAGCCACCCCCAAGTCCATTATCACCACTATCTCTCAGCCAGGCTGTCCCAGGAGCCACCTAACTGGTCTCTTCCTACCTCTTCCACCTATATCAAATAGAATGATCTTTTAAGATCACATCAGATTAACTCACAGCCATGCTTATACCCTTTAGTAGGTTTTAACTGCTCCTAGAATAGAAGTCAGACATGACCAAGCCCTCAAGATCTGGCATAATCTAGATCCCGCCTCATGACTTTTGCTCTGGTTGGTCCTACAACATGGAACACTCTTTCAGATGACCCACTGTCATCCTTTTGCTCTCAGTTTAAATACTATCTCCTCCTTGGAGAGGCTCTTAGCCACTCTATCAAAATAAGCCAGCCTCTTTTATTTTTATCATGGCACTCTGTTTCTTAACAGAATCTGCAATGTTTTAGATAATGCTTTTGGGTTTGCATCTTAATGGCCCCTTTTCTGAATCAGAATGTCACCTCTGTGAGGACAGCAACCACATCTGCCTTGCCACTGTCTTATTCTCAGCAGTGCCTAGGGTGGATTAGGTTCATTTACAGGATGAATGAGAGAAGCATCGAAGGACATGACTGAGAAGTGCTAACATAGTTCCCGGGAGGGAAACATGCTGACAGGGACTTTTCCTTCTATGCGTAGAATGCACTGTTTGACAGAGGACATTCTCATGAAAAGTTTCATCATGGTTTCTAAAAGCTCTTGCCACCTACAACCATTTGTGTTAGCCACAGGTCTATGTTTCAGTGTTTATAGAAACGGTCACACTCTGCCATAGTCATTGCCTGTGTGTATGTAAAGAGAAAGGATGTGACACAGCATACAAACAGTCAGCTAAGACTATTAGAAAGAACTCACTCCCATTCAGAGAGAGATTTCTGAATTAAAGTGAACAATTTTTAACTAGTTGTGTACACACACATTGACCAAACTAGACAGAATGTGCTAGAGTCAACTTATTTTCAAGGCTGTCTGATGGATAGACTGCATCCTTGGGCAATTCTATTGCAACACTGTGGAAAAGCTCTGAATATCAAGGAAGAGAGCCTGGTCAAGGTCTCTGCTACTTGCCAACTGGCAGTCACTAATCATCTCTGACCCTCAGTATCTTCCTCTGTAAGAGGTCTTCCCTGCCTTGTGTACAGGGTTGCTACAAAGTTCAGATTAAAAAAAAATGTAGTTGAATGCCCTTGAAAACTACACAGTGCTCTACAGTGATAAGACAATATTAGTGTTTTATCTCTCCCAAATACTTACTAATGAAAACGGAGCGTATTTTCTTGTTTAGCTGCATGTAGAGATACATTTTATAAGGTCATATAATTATTTACTATTCAAAAACAGAATTAAGTATAGACATATCCCTATTTTGTATGCTGAAAGCAAATAATGTCAATATTTGCTATGATAAGTATATTGAAGGGCAACTTTTTATCTAATCAGGACACCCAACATACACTAACTCCAGTGAGATGACCTACAGTTGAAGTTTGATTACAATCCAACTGTTTGTTTTATTGCTTCTATTGGGCTGGGGAATTCTCTGGGATGAGGACCAACATCGTCTTCATTTTTATATAATCCATAGAATTTGAAAGGCACCAGCACATCAATGGTTACTCAATCCATAATTACTGAATGATTCAAGTGAATAAAGACTCAAGGGCTTCCCTGGTGGCGCAGTGGTTGACTGCCTGCCAAGGCAGGGGAAACAGGTTCGAGCCCTGGTCCGGGAAGATCCCACATGCCACGGAGCAACTAAGCCCGTGTGCCGCAACTACTGAGCCTGCGCTCTAGAGCCTGCGAGCCACAACTACTGAGCCCGTGTGCCACGGCTACTGAAACCCGCGCGCCTAGAGCCCGTGCTCCGCAACAAGAGAAGCCACAGCAATGAGAAGCCCGCGCACTGCAACAAAGAGTAGCCCCCACACACCACAACTAGAGAAAGCCCGTGCACAGCAACGAAGACCCAACGCAGCCATAAACAAATAAATAAAATTAATTTATTTAAAAAAAAGACTCAACACATCACCCCATTTCTCATGTTCTCTGGAAAATGGATTCTGGCATTTCATTTTAATGTAAGCATTTGTCACTGGAGTCAGCTCGCAGTGACAAGACCACCATACACACCTCAGAGCCACTCCTCTCCATAAACCACTGTTGCCAGGGTCCCCCCACCATACGTGCGAAAGGACCCTAACAATATTTCCCCAGAGAAGTAGTGTAGTGTTAAGTGTTGGTTATCAAACATGCTTGGAAAGAGATGATGCAGATAAGGAAAAACCAACACTTTTGATCAAACTTCATGTCAACTTACAATTTCATGCTTTTCCCTGGGGCTTAAGACTTGGTACGGGCTTATGAACTCAGAGTTTTGCATTTCAACCCTATTTCCTCTCCTTCTGGAAGAGATACTAATAAGTAGAGAAAGATCACTGAGTCTAGACAGCTACCAAGTTCAGAAAATTGAGTTATCCATTAATGACTTAATTAGGTATTTGTAGCCTTTTCTGGAGGACCCCGGCTCCAAATACGCATATGAATGGCTAAAATGGGGGTGCCGTGGGACTACAGGAAGGAAGATGGAATGTAAGTTCCGGAATTAGATGGTAGGAACTCTCTACATATCCTTCAGTGTAAATTAACAGACATCTGCTGAGCACTTGTTACGTGCAAAGCCCTGTGCTAGAAAAAACTAGGGATAGAGTGATGAGTAAGATGGTTCCTGTGTTCAAGTAGTTTTCAATTTCGATAGATACCTTCATCACAAGTCCATGAGTACAGATGTAATTAGGATATCATGTGCGATCAGAAGTTAATCCATCCAAAGGGATTTATCGAGCTTTGTTCGTATCACTGCAGCTAAAGGAGGACTGAATTTAATTATTTTTCGTTTCACTCTAACAAGACAGAAGTTCGAGCCCTCCATTTCACTTAGAACTTTAACTCCTAAAAATACAGGCATCAACATCATTTGAAAAAAAATTCTCCATTAGTAACAGTTAAAATTTACAAAGCACCTACTGTGTGTCAGGGTTTGCCTTTTACATATAAGGAAATGAGGCTTTGAGAGGCCAGCAAGCCTGGCAAAATGTCACAGATAGTCAGATCAAGGTTCAAACCTGGCTTTCTGTAACTCTTAAAAACCACATAATTTTGCTTAGGCTTTTTAAAAAGCCTGCAAACTAACACACATGCTTTCTGACTGAAGAGATCTAAGACTAGTGTGTATATTTAAAAAAAAAAATAGTACCGTCTGCTTTGCCTAAAGGCTTCTTTGGACTCGTCAGTTCAGTATTATCAATTCTTGGTCTTTTCCTTGAGGAAATGGTTAAGAAAAAAAAAAAACTAAAGCGTGATCTTCTTGGGGTACCTTCCCATCAGGAGTTCAAATTCTCTCATTGTCCCTTAAGTTAGAGAATGTTTCCGTTTAGGAGACTCATAAGAGCATATTTTGAAAGCTTTCTCTCCAAAGTGCCCTAAATCTCTGTGTGTACCTGGTTTTCCTTACCTTTGGCCCTCAAACACTGAAAATGTTTCGCATAAAGATTCTCTGAGGTTGGTGTCTTGTTCCCCTATTGGGATCCCTGAGTTTTTTTGCTCTGTATTTTATCCTGTGACTTTTCTCATCTCCCTCCTAAAAAGGAGCATATGTTTTCTGGGCATTTTTACTGTAGTTTTATTTGAACTTATTTCTTTTTCACCGGCTGAGATTGCAGCTTTGTTTTTCCTTATCGTTTGTTTTTTTCTCTCTAGACTTTGTGCCATATTTGCGTCCATTTCACTTGACAAACTTCACAGAGATAGGTTTTTATCTTTGTGATAGAAGCTGAAAGAGTGATTTTTTTTTTTTAAACGTGGTCCTCCACAGAGAATAGAATATTCTAACAGAGCAATAAGGCTAAATCTCACTGTATGTCACACCGTAGAAAGAGATGGTGAATGATTATTGTTTTTAAACACTGGGGAGCCTTTCCTCGCTTTAAAAGGGAAGATACTTCTTTCTTAAAAGAACTTCTCAATATGAAAATTGAGGTGTAAAGAGAGAGTAAGTGCATATGGAAAACATTATATTGGAATATGTTAAATCTAGGCAATGACTCTGTTCAATCATAGGCAGGATGCAGCAACAGGAACTTCAGCAAGAGACGTAGCTATGGCAGGAGGCTCCAAGATGGCTCCCCATGGCCTCCATCTCCTGGCTTCCCCACCCTGTGTTGCCCCTCCTACACTGTACCAGGGACGATACTGTGAAAGTGATGGTTTGCCACTTCTGATAGATACTACAACTAGGTCTCTGCCTCTCTCACATCACTTGCTTCACTTACGGAGGGAAGCCGTGTCCTGAGAGTCCCACCAAGAGTCCCCCATGAGAAGGAACTGAAGCCTCCTGCCAACAGCCAGGTGAGTGAGCTTAGAAGTAGGTCATCCTGTTTCAATCAACCCTTCAAAGACATGCCCTGGCCAGCAACTTGACTGCAACTTCATGGGAGACTTTGAACTGGAACTGAAACTGTGTGAGATAATGTTTGTTATTCAAAGCTGGTAAGTTTGGGGGTAGTTTGTTATAAGGTAACAAATAGCTAATATAGTAACCCATCAGTTGTAGGGACACAGGCATAGATGAGAGCTTAATCAGATCCCTTATTGGAATGGGACTTAGCGGTAAGAATGCAGCAGTATTCTACTTAACGATGGTATAATAACGAGAGTCAAGAATATGATGATAAAAATCCTAATAGTTACAGCGAATGCCTATTTAGTGCTTACTATATACCACTCCTTGTGCTACGCCCATCACCTATACGGTCTCATTTACTTCCCATATAAACTTTTCGAATGAGAATGATGAGAAAACTGAGGCTGGGAAAAATCAAGTAAGTTGTCCCAAGTCATAGAATAAGTGGTGGAAGTGATATTTAAAGTCGGGTCTGTTTGACTCCAAATTTCTAAACCACTTCACTAAGACATGGCATATGGGATTGGCTGGGTTGGTGTCAAGAGTGTCAACAAGGACAAGATCAGTGGGCAACACTGACTAGAGCCTGGTCAAGAAGCCAAAGGCTGGAGTTACTCCCAAGACAGAATTGCTGTGTAGGAGGGAAACTACCTCCATCGGCATCTTCTCTCTGCGGAGCCTAAACTCACCAGAGCCTAATAAATAGATTTTCCACCAGCACCCTCACAATCTATTCACAAAGAACTCCCCGTAACTATTGTCTGAGTCACGTACAAACTCATGTCACAGAGGAAAAACAGGTAACAAGTGACCACTCATGGGAGACCTGCGGTGAACTCGCTTCCTGAGTGAGCTCCCTGGAGCGCCCGCCACTACTGTGTTACCATTGTAATTTAATCTTTGGTCTGCTTCTGCATAAAGTGCTTCACAATAAACCCCATAATATTTTTCTGTGAAGAGGTCTAGACAAAGAACAGGAAAACAACGTCAACATTTTGGTTTGCAAGAATCTGACATAATTTTTTTTTTCCGGTTTCCTCAAAGAATTCAGGTATCATGGACCAAAGCTTAGGAGAGAAAATTGCCAAGTAGTCTTTGCTTCAAGGATGCAGCATGACAATTCTTTATCCACGCTATTCATCATTTCAACTATTTTTAAAATATGTAGGATGATAGATGAATTCTATTTTCCCTGCAAATTTTGCAACATATATACAATTAATAACCTTCCATTTTTAACCACCTGTTGAAGAACAAAGATATTTTGCTTAGGTGATCAACGAACAGAAATTCTGAGTGTCTCCTAGGCAGCACTGTCTGTATAAAAGCATTAGTACTTTAATGTCACGCATTTTACCTTAACGTGTGCCATTAACCTGTGAAGAGTAAAAAGGAGCATTCATTTATCCAAGACACAAGGGATCCCTGTTCAACAAACAACCTGGTTTGCTCCAACTGAGTTCATGATGCAGCCTACTCACACTGCCATTTTGTTGACAAAGAGAATGATTTATCTAAAAATCAGGAACATAATGTAAGAGCAGAATTGTACTACTTCTTAATAAAGTATGTGCCCTCTGATGAGCAATGGCTGACACACTGCCATTATATTTGGCAAATATAACTGTCTCCAAACTTTACAAAAATGATATATAAATGTGCCTTAACTAACAAAGTGACAGAAACATACGTAATAGCTTGCCTTAGGCAGGGAAGTTGCGTCTCTAGCAACAAGCTATTTGACCCTGAAAATAATTGAGATTTTCATGTTGCTGTCATACAAATGAAAAGATCAAATCAAAATTCATCTCAGTGCCTCATTTTTTTTTGGAATGTATATATTTTAGGAGGTAGAGAATCAGTTCAAATTATTTCACTAATAACTTGGCTTCATCTACTGGTTTTTCTGGACAAAACGAATACATCTTGAGAAATGTAAATGAATTCTTTCACCATGACATTTCTGGTTTAGGGGAAGTATTTTTTAAAAGGCAATCATACCCTAAGAAAAGAGGCAGATGTATATACATTTCACAGATGAGACCTACAACATCAAGCTTAGTGTAATTATCCCTAAAAAGGCCAGATGATTCTTACTAAGGACTTACTGAGGAAAACGTTTTTGTTCTTCCATATGCTGAAGGCCCTGCCCTGCTACAATGATTTGCTTTTACAGGACAGCAGTTATCAGGACAGGTTATAATACATCTATAGGAAGATGAAATCCAGTGGTTTCTCTTCAACTGGCTACATTATGGACAAAAAAAAAAATTAAGCCTTTTGCTAAAGAGACAGAGAAGCACCATGGCTGACAGCACTGTTTCCCAACTTTTTACCCATTACCCCTTCTGACCCAAGGAGGGAAGTATTAAGAAGTAATATTTTGTTATATAGGGTTGATATTAGACATTATTGATAAACCATTGTAATATTTAAGGTTTTTGAACCCTTGCCCCAATAAGAGTCCATTTTCAGTCCCTTGAGAATGATTTGCCTCCGTTGAAAACGTATGGACTACAGATTTAAGTCTAAACACTTTAGCCCACAAAACCAAATTTATGTCCCTATGTCACTTCCTCCTGCTATAACACTGACTGTCCTGTCCACTACCCAAAGGAGAATTGTGAAGTGAAAGATCCTGTCGTTCATTATGGTAACTCTAGGATCTGGTGCAGTGTATAGCCCATACATAGGAGGAACCGATACCTTCTTGTAGATGAATGAACTTCACAGTTCCCCAGATCTACCAGACTCTTCCACGTTTCTAAATGCATTCCATATACTTTCCCCTTATGAATAAATGCTGCCTGAACATGCATTAAAATTCCACAGAAATGCATTTGATTAGCTTGCCATAAACACGTTATTGCCAAAAATCTATCTGTGCTAATCATGAAAAGACGGAGAAAAGAGGAAAAAAACTGGAGGGATGACTGCAATGATGGTTTGCTCTGATCATTCCAAGGAGTAATCAAAACAATCGAGCAAATAATCTGGAACATCAGAAACCTAAAAATCACACATGGTCAGTTACCAATGATTTGATCTCTTGCCTTCCCATCTAAGTTATAACCCGGGCCATTCTTCTCTGAAACCCAGTGAAGTATTTCTGTCATTTTACAGGCATGCTGAAGATTTCAAGCTTTTTCTACAAGAATTTTTTTAATAAAAGTAAAATTAGGTATTTACAATACAAATGAGCATTGTTCAAATGAGGTAGGAATGGTTTAGGATACTCGTTTTGGGGCTGATTTCCATGTAGAAGCAGAAATACCTTCTTTCATTGGGCTGTGGTCAACATGTAAGTTACTGCTGGATAAGTTTTCAGCAGTCAAATTAATATTTTCATTCATATTCAACTTTATCAAATAAATGAAAATAAGGAAACATATTTGAAATGTTTTCCCAGAGATTCTATCAATGATATACTTTCTTACCTGGCCTTTAATTTCAACACACTGTGGACACATTTAATGGTAGAAACTATGACTACATAAATTTGTATCTATATGTATACACACACATACACATAAATATATTCATGTATATATATACACATACACACAATAAGTGGATAATCCGTGTTTATTTACATCATAGTGCAATCACTGAATGGAATAATGTACTTACAGGCTCCCCATTGCAAAAGTTTTATTTTAATTTTAAGGAGTAGTATTTATTTATTTTATTTTATTTTATTTTTGGCGGTACGCAGGCCTCTCAGTGTTGTGGTCTCTCCCATTGCGGAGCACAGGCTCCGGACGCGCAGGCTCAGCGGCCATGGCTCACGGGCCCAGCCGCTCCGCGGCATGTGGGATCTTCCCGGACCGGGGCATGAACCCGTGTCCCCTGCATCGGCAGGCGGACTCTCAATCACTGTGCCACCAGGGAAGCCCAAGAAGTAGTATTTAAAATTATACTTCTATTTTCCACCAATACTGGTGGAAAATTCAGCGAAAGCCATGGAGAACAAAAGTCAGCAGACTCTGAGAAGGTTCATTCAATATTTTTTCTTAATTGGGCACTTAATAAAACCAAGGAAATTGCACCACATGCTGGGGACACAGGTGAGATTTTAAAACTGTTTTCTAAAATTCGGCAAAATGATTACTCCACTGTTTGGAAACTGAGTTTTCAGGAGTACAGACAGATGTTTTTGAAAGTGAGGTTATTTGTATATTAAAAGGAAATGCTTAGGGCTTCCCTGGTGGCGCAGTGGTTGAGAGTCCGCCCGCCGATGTAGGGGACACAGGTTCGTGCCCCGGTCCGGGAAGATCCCACATGCCGCGGAGCAGCTGGACCCGTGAGCCGTGGCCTCTGAGCCTGCGCGTCCGGAGCCTGTGCTCCGCAACGGGAGAGGCCACAACAGTGAGAGGCCCGCGTACCGCAAAAAAAAAAAAAAAAAAAAAAGGAAATGCTTAAGTGAATGGCTGTAGCTGAAGCCAGCATAAACTTAGGTATGAAAACTTGATTGACATATTTTCCAATTACTATGGCTGTGTAACAAGTTAATAACTTAGTCCTACTATGCTAGTGGATTCTGTGGGTCAGGAATTCAAACAGAGCACAGTGCAGATGGCTCATCTCTGCTCCACGATGTCTGGGGCCTCAGATGAAACACTCAGGCTAAAGGCTCTGGGCTAGAATCATCCTTCCTTCCTTCCTTCCTTCCCTCAAACAGTTAGTGATCGATGCTAAATGTTGGCAGGGTCCCCAGTTCCTCTCTGTGTGGACCTCTTCCTGTGATTTCTCTACATGGGCTAGTTTACACTTTCTCACAGCATCATGGCTGATCTGGGTTCCAAGATCAAATGTCCCTGAGGGAGAGAACCAGGTGAAAGTTCTATCTCCTTTGATGACCCAGAGTTCAGGGTTACTTCTGTTCCATTCTACTGGATTGAAGTGAGTCTAAGCCTGGGCCATATCGAAGACAAAGGAATAAAGACCCCAACTCTCAATGGAGGAGTGTCAACATCATATTGTAACGAGGCCACATGGAGGGCATTTATTGGTGTGGCCATCTTTGGAAAATAACTGCTACAACATAAATTAGATATAACTACTTTTTATTATAAAAGTATGTCTTAAAATCCACAAATAAACATAGCTTTCTGGATTCTGGTCAAATAATTATAACACTTGTAGACTAAACTATAGAAGTTATATTGTAATTAGTACTTTTTTTTCTCACCTTTAAATGACTTTTTGCACTCATTCACTTCATGGTATGGTTTCCTCTTTTGCATTTTCTCTGGCAATAATAACCAGGCAGGTAGTTAACTTTTGAAACTAAGACAAGCAAATTTTCACCAAAATATTTTTATGCATGAAAACATGCACGGCTTTATTATTGCCCAGCAGCACATAAGGGAAAAATTACTGGTTATGACTACTTGGCAATCAAAGTTGATGCGTACAAGACAACCCAAGAATCAAGAAAGATCTCAGGTAATGAACTAACCTAGTCATGTTAAGTTCTCCCAGGATCCATCCAGATTCGCTTTTGGAAAGACCCTTCTTATCCCTAAACCCTCCCATTTTTAAGTCCCACTTCCTGCTAAAGGCAGCCTTGACTAGACTGAAGAGTTTGGTCCTTCTCTACACTTCTCTCATTTACTTCAATGTCACAGAGCTTATTTCTCCTACTTGTTTCTGTAATTACTTTCTGGTTTAATTTTACCCCTTAACTAAATTCTTAGCATCCTGGTGGGGGGATAGTCAAGTCCCCTACCCCCCACTTTTTTCAGTCACACACTTTTACTAGTACAGCTCTGAATACAATGCATATATCAGTAAATAATTACCAGCATCTTCCCTAATCACAGCTGTGTCATTCAGAATACCTTCACCCAGAGTCATAAGGAAGGAGTTCTACTTCATGGAGTAGGAGACGGAGGAAGACAACAGATAGTGACATCCTTATGAAACTGTCACTAACAAATATAGAAAGGAAAAATTCATTTAAGATAAAAATTCTGAAAGTCTCTGATATAAGAATCATGAAAACAATCAGGAATTGATATTGAGAAGAAAGTACACAGGATTTTCAGGGAACTTTGTTCAGCCACATAACGACATTTCTTTTTTTTTGTTTGGTTTTTTTCTGTTTGTTTGTTTTCTGTAAAAGTCACTTTAATACTTTCAGTATTTCATGTTATATTGGACCTGAACTTATTTTTTTTAACATCTTTATTGGAGTATAATTGCTTTACATTGTTGCATTAGTTTCTGCTGTATAACAAAGGGAATAAGCTATACGTATACATGTCTTTTAAAGCAGCTACCCAATCTTTTGAAAAGCTACCAACACCTCAGGACCACGGATTCTTTACCAGACAGGCCTCACCTGCCAGTCTGAACATGCACTCATTTTATGTGAATGTATACCATTCGGAATCTAAAGAGGCACTGGGGTTATCTAACACAATGGTTAAAAGCACCTGCTCAAAAGGATCTGTGGCCTTTGATGTGATACTAGGTGGTTTCAAAAAGGGCAAATCTGGTTAACCCAGTCAACCCCTTTTTCTACTTCCTACTCAGGAACTAAGACCAGATGCTTTTGTCATGCTTTCATTCTTCCTTTATTACTTTTCCTATTTCACATTCTAGGTCACCCTTCCGAACACAGCTTGGTGTAATATTGAAATAATGTCATAAAAAATGTCTTCAGAAACAGTTTTCCTCAGCAGTGGTCTAAGGCAGACTTACATTTAGAATCAGGAAGAATCTATCTGAAGTCCCTCCGACAAGTCACAAGGATGTATCATCACTTGCTTTTGCAAATATTACATATGATGAGTCCTAACTTTTTCCATTTGTAGTCCTTTCACAAATAACTCCAACAAACGCAAAGGTCTTTTCCTTCTCTTTTTCGGTTAAAAATGTTCTTTCTGATTATTAACACTTGTAAATAAGAGTTACCAGTGACTCTCTACATTTCTAGATTTTATATAGGATTGAAATTGTTTTAAATGAGAAGTTATTTCTAAAAACATGGAAATTTCTGAAATAATTGTATTTGGAATTTGAATAGGAGTAAGATTTCAAATGCTTTCCAGAACCATTTACCTAGGGCTTCAATAGCAAGGATTTTGACTTCTAGTTTCAGGAAGGGCACTTACTGGCAGTCGCTCTTATCTAAAATCTGTTTAGCAAGAACAGGCTTCGAAAGATAAGCAGTGAAATGGTCTCTCTGATGGCAAATTCTTGATTGCTACAGAAAGTGATTAAAAATACACAGTCTGGTAGTTTGGCTTGCTTGAGAGGGGAAAGGGGGTGGAGTGGGAGTTCATATATGCTGTAAAGTAGTCAGGGTGGGATATGCTCAGGATGTAGTTTACAACAGAAGATGACATCTGTTTCTTCTATAAAAAATTTGGCAAGTTCTAACTTGTTATATGACCTGTCCAACTTATTTGATCATAGCTGAGAAAAACTCTGTCCTAGAGTTTGACAACAAAAAGGATGACTTGGTTTCTGTAGGTTCTCTAATTTTTATAGGTATCTATTTGTAAGTGTCCTAGTATAATGCTATCCTTGAAGCCTATACCAGGGGATTAAAGTAAAAATGTATAATAAAACCCTTAGCTTATAATAAAGTGATTTTAATTCTTGGACTCTCACAGGTGACCTTACAGTCGATTCCAATATATTTTATGGTTTTGTTTCTGTTTTGTCTTACTACCTTGGATTCTCAGGCTTTACAGACATAGCAATTTACCTCATTTTTGTGTAGGGTAGTCAGTATCCTATAATTACCTACAGATGAAAAGGTCAATGTTAGTGTTAATTGACTTAATTAGTCTCACATAATGGACTAAGTAGAGGCAATACTAGCAAACCGGTTTGTCCCTCACTTCTAATTTTATCCTCTCTTTCATCAAGCAGCATTTTTTTTTTTTTTTTTTGCGGTACGCGGGCCTCTCACTGCTGTGGCCTCGTCCCGTTGTGGAGCACAGGCTCCGGACGCGCAGGCTCAGCGGCCATGGCTCACGGGCCCAGCCGCTCCGCGGCATGTGGGATCCTCCCGGACCGGGGCACGAACCCGTGTCCCCTGCATCGGCAGGCGGACTCTCAACCACTGCGCCACCAGGGAAGCCCCAAGCAGCATTTTTAATTACCTTCTTACAGTGTCTGCATTTATATTTGCCACTCCAAATTTACTTTTATATATCTGAAACACAAAGCAAAACAGTAATACAGAGAAGGTGTGTAAACGACAAATATTTATGAAGTGCCTAACATGCTTGATCTCAAAGATCCAGTGGAGATACGGGACCAAGATTCATAAAAAAATCAAACAAAAGCTTCCCAATTCATCCTATCACCCTCTTAATTCTTTTGGGTTTTTTTTTTTCTTCGTGGATCAATTCACTACTGGCCCTAGGGTAATAATCTTAAAACAACTGCATCTGTTTTCAGAGTATGGGGCTGAAGCTTTGTTGAGTGCTTTTTCAAAATGGGCTAATTATAACGCACTTTCTTTATAGTTTTCTTCTGTAACTCAAATTTAAGCTTGGAAAATTTTATAAATGAATATAGCCAGGCATAGCCAAAGGTTTGCACAGTGGAACTATAGAGTAAATCTAATAATCAATCAGTCTCTGGCATTCCAGTTCAGCCACTGGACCAATAAACAATGTGAAGAGTCTCGGCATACCACTCTTCAATAATTTTTTCCAAATAGAATTCACAAATGTATAAACACTAAGTTTGCCCAAACAGATAAAGGGGAAGTAAATCAATACAGATCAAAAAAGAGTCCCATATTCACCTTCCTCTATTAATATAAAGTCCATTCGTCAGGGCCAAACAAAAACATCCAACAATACAATATGGAAGAAAGAAGAATGAAATATATTTTTTGCCTTTTAAATGACAAGTTATATTTTTTCTTCATCAAATGGTTTAAACAAATGGATAGGTACAGGATACTAAATTAAAAGTTTGTGCCAACCCTTTAAGACCAACGTTTTCAGCTTCACATCAGTGAATGATACGAAATATGAAATTTACGTTTAGTGAATTATTAATGAAATGGATTGGTCACCACAGGTCAGTTTTGTTCCTTACTCAAGTGATCATCTATTGTTATTCCTCAGCAGGGGATTATTTCAGTAATAAGTGAGAGAAAGAATAGATACTTGACCTTCTAAAATATATCTATGTTTATAACTTATGGTGAGAAAAAAAAAAAAAAATCCAGTTATTCCCAAGAGAATTTTCTTGGGAAGGAAGAAAAATGTTTGCAAACTGATTTAAAATATGATATATGAAATAGGTACATAAACCAAAAGATTCAAAAATAAACTATTAATCTTAAGTACTTGTGAAAATGAATTTTATTTTTTCCCTCAGCTGCAGAGAACAAAATCACTTACTAGAAATTATCCGTGAGTGCTCAGTTTTAACACCTTTTAAATGAGTCTTAACTTAATTCTTCTATTGGATTAAGGGAGAAAAACTATTTACAAACTCAGTCAACTGAAATGAGTTTTGGTAAAGCTGTGGAAGTGAAGGCATTTGGAGCTACCTCTTCAATGATCTACAGAGACAGAAAGAGAGGCATGGTAGAAATAAATGTAATATTAAAAGTTAGGGGGCTTCCCTGGTGGCGCAGTGGTTGAGAGTCCGCCTGCCGATGCAGGGGACACGGGTTCGTGCCCCGGGCCGGGAAGATCCCACGTGCCGCGGAGCGGCTGGGCCCGTGAGCCATGGCCGCTGAGCCTGCGCGTCCGGAGCCTGTGCTCCACAACGGGAGAGGCCACAACAGTGAGAGGCCCGCGTACCGCAAAAAAAAAAAAAAAAAAAAGTTAGGAATTAAACCTGGATGCAGTAAACAAAAGGAAAGAGGAACCAACACTATAAGTGCTAACAGAGGTCATCTTTTACCTGAAGATGGACAACTGCCTCATCATTTTAACATGCCATTAGAGAAATAAGAAATAACTTTGGAGGCAGCAGATTGGAACAGGTTTTACAGCAAGAAAATGCTGAATTCAAATCTTACTTTGTACCACTTTTCAGTTGCATGATATTTACAAAATAATCTTTTTGAGCTTCAGTTTATCTTTAAAATGGGAACAGAACAGTTATGCCATGGGAATTACTCAAAGAATGACATACAATAACATATGTAAAGAGCCATACGTGGCACATAGTATTTAGTTATTTTGTTTTTTAAATAGTTTTCCCATTCCAGTTGTCCTAAAAAGAGAAAAGTTTGATTTGGAAGAAAAGCCACAATAAAAAGGAAAACCAGTGAAGCAAAGAATTCATCCTGCACAAGCAACTTTAAATGAACAAATATTTCCAGGCACAATATACCTGGAAATTCAATTCGTTCAAATTCTTAGGGAGTTCCCACAGATGCCGAATATTACGTTAGACCATGAGGATCTAAACAAGTAGAAAAAGTCTTGTCCCTTTTAAGTAAGACAGTTAAGTAGGGAAGCCATTCACAAATAGATACTCCAAAATGTGGTATAACAGATAAAAGTATGAACGCATAGAGAAAGGCGCAATAAAGTATGTCTGTCGTCAGAAAAGAATTTGCAGATCACTTTAGTCTGGGTTGCAAGATTCCGTAGGTACATTGCCTGTGGAAGCATGGTGCCAGTCCAGCAACCTCAGAATCGCTTGCGCACTGGTTAGAAATGCAATTTTGGGGGTCTTGGACCTACTGAAGCAGACACCCTGGATGCAGAGCCAGTAATCCATGGTTTCACAAACCCTCCAGGTGATTCTGATGTACAGTAATGTGTGAGAACCATGGAAGTAGGAGCTCCCCAAGTAAATGAGGAGGCCAGCGTTTCAGACAAGCAACAATATGGTCAGACAACAAGGGAAATTCCATGTGGCAGGAGTACAGTGTACATGGAGGTGAGTGACAGTGGATAAGGTTTCTGCAGTAGCTTGGGGCCAGACTGTGAAAGTCTACATACCATGTTAAACAGTTTGGACTTCATCTTACAAGCAGTGGGGGTTAAGAGGATTACCAAGAGCCTCATTTCTTTTCCCTGCAAATTTCTGCACAGAAAGTAGGTGGCACACATATATAATAAGAATAAAAGTGAAAAGTCTTATTAAAGAAGTTTGATCAAAGTATCAATAATGTTCTCAGAATGGATTCCACCACGATTAATTCCATACACGAGTGTCATTCCAAGACAGCTCTGGTCCAGCAAGTGAATGCTAGATGTGGAGAGAGGAGCCTGTGATTCCCAGCGGGGTAGCCTGGGGAACAACCATCCAGTTTTACTGATCTTCAGTTTTCTCATGTGGAAAATGAGCAAAAACCTGCTGTAAGAAGAGAGCTGTGAGAATTCACTGGAACAGGCATGTCAAAGGCACTGTGAACTCTAAAGTATATGTATTACAAGATACTCTTGTTAATAACACGACTTATCTCTTTTAATTTTCTGGTGGAGTAAGTACCAAATAAATATATAAAAAGGGTATTCTAACTGCTGGGGTGAGGGCACATAAGAATTTTTTTTTTTCTAGGCTAAACAATGTCTTGACTGGTTAGGGCTACAAATCCAAATTTAGAACCTACCAAGAATGAACAGAACGAAGAAATATCCAAGGGTCAGGCACTCAGAGCAGAAGAGAAAACCCAGATCCTGCTGCCTCTGGCCCAATTTCATATGTGGATATAATTAAGAACTGACAGTTAACGATAGTACAAGCCGAGCTAGGAACAAAATCTGAGGCTGCACTACAGATAAAAGTCTACAAGTTTTGCACCTGGATGTAAATGAACATCAGACTAAATGCTGATCCTAGCCACAGATAAGAGAAAGCCTTCCACTGAATTACACTCAGACTCCAGGATTAGAAGAGTTTCCAATTTCAGACGCAAAGACAGAATTTTACCATCAACAAAGCCAAAGGGGAAATGACATTTGAAAACCAACAGTTTTTTGCCTTCTCCTGGCTGAAAGCCAGGTGCACAAGCTGAAAGGACAGGATTCAAAGAAAGTTAAAAGCAGGAGGAGTAATTGCAGACGTTCTGTCTCCAGCCAAGTTGTGGGTAATACAAAAAAACCCCTGACTTCTTTGGGGACCTAGTTTTAGCCATAAAACCCTTGGAAAAATCAATGCAAATGAAAATACAGATACGGTGCACAAAACATATCAGAACCTGTCAGACTACCTAGTACTAAAAGGGGACCTTAATCTCTCCTTTCTTCCTTTGTGTAAATACTTTACTGTTATTTTACTTGCAACAGTTAATGATGCCAAATCCAGACAACGCCAAGTATCACAGATCAGGATGAAGCTGAGATGTTGCTTAAAGAACATTGCGGTTTTCATTAACTGTTTTAGCTAAATAAATTTATAAATTCATGTGGTGCTTTATGTATAAAGTCCAAAGATATTTTAGAAACTTTTTTTTTTTCTGATTACAAAGGTTGGAGGCTTATAATAGATTGGAATATTCATAAAGGTGCTGAGAAAATGACAATCACGATTCCTCCAGTTAGTGGTAATAGCTGCTAACAATTTACCATATTTCCCTGCAGCTTTTTAACATATATTTATAGTTTCATCACTTAGCATTTTGCCATAAGTACTCTTCCATATTATTAAAACAAAAACCCTTCCAAAGACATGATTATCTTGCCTGCATAGAACTCTACCATGAGTATATGATGATGTAATTTAAACATTTCCCTACTGATGAACATTTAATTTTCACCCATGATTAAGCACACTGTGATTAATTTCTTTGTGCATAAATAGTTGTTTGCATTCTAGAAGAATTTTCTCAACAGTTGATGCAATATTACAACAAAACCTTTAATATTTTGTTGCATTGCCTTCAAGCCTTTTTTATATGCAAGAATAAATCAGACTGAGATAATATCACCATATTATCTCTTTTTTCTTTTTATCTATATGAGAATCTGTCAATATATGTCAAAAATAAATGTATTAGTTTTGCCTGAATCTCTCATTCAGCATAATTTTAGCATTTTCCCTAGGCACTAAATTTTTTTTTTGGAAACCTATTTTTATACTTTTTTGGGGGAGGGAGTGAGAACATTAAATTTCTACTAACTTAGCAAATTTCAATTATACATACAGTGTTATCAACTATAGTCACCACCTTATACATTAGATTCTCGGATTTTATTCCTCTTATAATTGGAAGTCCGTACCTTTTTACCAACCTCTCCCTATTTATCCAACCCCCAACCCCTAGCAACCACTTTTCCACTCTCTGCTTCTATGAGCTCAATTTTTTTTTCTAGATTCCCCATCTTGCAAATGGTAAGATTTCCTTCTTTTGTGAGGCTGAGTAATATTCCTAAGTAAACGTGTGTGTCTGTCTATCTGTGTGTGTGTAATTTCTTGATCCATTCATCTGTGACAGACACAAGTTGTGGAAACCTGTTTTGAAACGACTGAATGGTACTGCATCTCAGGAATTAAAATTACGTACATAACAGTACTCTTACTATTGGATAGGCAGGTTAGTCAGAACTTGGCAGCACTATAAATAATGCTGAAACAAACTGCCTAGTATTCATATTTTATACGCATTTCTGATTTAAATAAAGAGAATCAATACCATTAACACTGTAAAATACTTATTTCTAAAAATGTTGTCCAAAAAGGTTTCCTATTCCCACAAGCCAAATATTAAATAAACCATTCTTCACAGACCACAGGACAGATATAAGTCCTTAAAAAATAATTAGCCATTCTAATATACTCTTATTTTAGTTTGCATTTCTTTCATTAATAAGTGGCTGAGCGTTTCAAATTTTATTTTTTATAATTATTATTTTATTCATTATCTATATAAGGTCTTTATCTTTAGATGTTCACTTTTTTCTTATTTATAACAGCATGTTATATATTAGTATATTAATCTTCATATATATCATTAATGTAAACATTTACAATACTAGTGATTTTTAACAAAGTTTACCATTTATATAGCAAAATATATTAATATTTCTCTTTACGTTTTTCCTTTTAATGCTCTGAAAGACCTCCTTTAACCTATTATATGAAAAATATTTACTTCCAGACATCTCTATTCTTGCAGGGGATTTTTCTTTTTTCATTTAACCTTTAAATTCATATGAAATCTATTTTGCTGTTAGATACAACAAAAGGGCCCAAGTTTATAGTTATCCAATTGCTCTAATATCTTTTAAGATTCTTTCCTTCTTATACTATGTAATAGCATGTAATAAAGTCTATGCTATATTATTATTTATCAAAACATGTTAATCAAATAATGTATAAATTAATACAGCATATTATACACAGACTCTCATACACAGAAGAGTCTCCTTCTGGGCTTTCTATCCTGTTATGTTTTTTCTCCCCTATGTTCTTTATTCAGCATAAGACTACTCCAAATGTTACACTTTCAGACTACACTTTGAAAACTAGCAGTGATAAATGTCACTCATTATTCTATTTTACCAGGAAATGAGCTATCTCCATACATTGGTTTGAGACAAATTATATCTTTTTTTCCAAATCCAAAAGCATGCCTTAACAAAAACTCTTTCGAGGAGTTTGGTTGAAATCATAGTCACATTGGATAAATACATTAATCTAAGGGAAACTCTTTATCTTTCATGTACTTGTGTTTTCCAGGGAGACCATGATCAACTGCAGATTTATTAGAAGTTCACCTCTTACCACTTTCTACGTCCACCTGCCAGGGAACCAGTAATTAAACAGCCAACATGATATACAGCAAAATAAGAGAATAATAAAGGGGAATTATCCAACAACCAGAGAGAAATAGAAAAATCATTAAGTTTTTAACACAGTGGTGGGTTTTTTCATGTTAATATTCTGTTCTGAATCTCAACAAGTAATTTGATCAGAGCACTGATTTACGTATCTATTAACTACTTTCCCAATAAACTACTCATATGCAAGAATTTTACATTATTTTTTTGTGTATGCAGATCTCAAATTATCTGCAGACATTCTGAAGTTACCCTAAATTGTTAAAAGCGATCCAGGCCTACTTGGATATTACCTTTTTTCCTAAGAGGCTGCTAAAACAGAACCCAAACAAAACTAAAAGGGAAGACAAGATAGATAATTGAGAGTTTTCAGGGGTTGCCTGATTCATAATGTAGATTGTTCTGAAATTGTTATTTAAGCTAAAAGCAGGTTGATGAAATGATGAAATCAAGCAGTATCATTTTTAAAAATTAAACCCTTCATTTTGAGATAATTGCAGATTCACAGGCAGTCGTAAGAACTAACACAGGACCCATGTACCCTTTTCCAGTTGCCCCAATGTAAACATCTTACAAAACTATAGTAAAATAACACATCCAGGAAATTGACACTGATATAGTCAAGACATCGGGAGCATCACTCATGTTACACTTTTATGGCCATGATCACTTACCTCCCACTGGCATCCCTCTCCTAAGCCCTGGCAATCACTAATCTAGTCTCCATTTCTTTCATTATTTTAAAATGTTATAAAAGTGGCATCATATGTTATGTAACCTTTTGGGATTGGCCTTTCCCATTTAGAATAATTCTCTGGAAATTCATCCAGGTTGTTACATGTATCTGTTCCTTTTTTACTGCTGAGTAAGTATGCCATGGCTCAGATGTATCAAGATGTGTTTAACCTTCACCCCTTGGAGGACCCGGCTGTTCCAGTTTGAAGCTATCACAAAAAAACCTGCTATGAACATTTGTGTACAGTTTTGTGTCAACACAAGTTTTTATTTCTCTAGGATAAATGCCTAGGAATGCAACTGCTTCATCAGATGGTAGTTGGAAGTTTCATTTTTTATGAAGTGACCAAACTTTTCTAGAGTGGCTGTACCATTTACATGCCCATTAGCAATGTATGGGTGACCCAGTTTCTCCATATCTTTGCCAGCATTTGATAGGATCACTAATTTTTTTTTATTTAATCCACTCTGATTGGTGTATAGCAATATATAATTGGGATTTTAATTAGCATTTCCCCAATAACTAATAATTTTTAACACCTTTTCTTGTGCCTTTCCATCTGTATATCCTCTTTGGTGAACTATTTCTTCAGGTCTTTTACCCATGTTCTAAACAGATTTTTTTTTTTACTGTTAAGTTTTTAAGATACTAGTCCATGGTCCACTATATGATTTGCAAGTGTTTTCTCCCAAGCTGTCCTTTCATTCTTTTAAAAGGGTAAACTGATTCTATTATCATCATATAACATCCCAATATGTCTAGTAATTTTCTTTGCTCTGAAAGTTTCTGTTTTCCTTTAAGTGTTTGTATGATATATATTTTACCATCCTTTACGTTCAGCCTATGTTTCTTATTGATAGCATGTAGCTAGGTCATTTTTTTAACCCACATAGACTATCTTTCATTGGTATATTTAGGCCACTTACCTTTAAGGTAATTATTAGGTTAGGGCTGATGTCTGCTACCTTATTTTTTGTTTTCTTTTTTCTGTTTTCCTTTTCCTGCCTTTCTATGAGTTACTTTAACATTCCACTTCCACAAAAATGTAATAGATCTACTTTTTCCTATTCCTCCCACAAAGTATAAATAAAACTCCTGGACATTATATGTGAAACACACATAAAAATACTCTGAAAGGTGAAGAGAAAACAAAACTGAAAGGGCCCTCAGGACCCAAGGAATAACATATTGGTTAAGTTTGCTGAGTTTCCTTTTTGCCTCATATATTCCAAACTTTGGGTGAAAAAACCAACAACCCCAAACCCCCAACAAATACAGATATGTGTATATATATAGATCTATATGTATAGATGTGTGTGTGTGTGTGTGTGTGTGTGTGTGTGTGTGTGTGTGTGTGTGTATTTAATAGCTCAAGCCAAAGCCTGATTACTCTAGCTGAAAAACCAAGTTCTCCTGCAGTGGACTTGGCAATATCTTTGTCCAGATATTGAGACACTGTTCACAGTGGGTAGAGAGGAAGAGCTTCCTGCTACTAGAATATACTGGATAGAGACCAGGGATGTGGCAAAGCATCCTGCAATGTACAGGACACTTCCTGTATCAAAAAATATCCAACCCAAAATGCTAATAGCGCAAAGGATGAAAAATCCTATTTTAGAGAGATTTGTTCCATTTCTTTTACTTTGTTTTATGCTGCTGGTTTCTGTTATCTACACCTTTTTATAAATGACTAGATTGATTAATATGCGGTGATTTGCTCTAGCTCTTGCACATGGAACATCCAGACCAGCTAGGGCCTCTCTAACTGCCAGAACCAGAACGGGATGGATGCTGTTCTTGGTTACCTTCCCGCATGCTGTGAGGCCTGGACTCTCACACACAGATCGTTTAATTCCTTTGAAGCATTGTACTGCTTCCTTTCTGTGGGTAAATGCTGCAACTAGTTACATGCCTGCGGTTGGAGAGAGCAAACCTGAGCCATTCTTCAGACTTGCAACCAATGACCTCAACTTCTGCTTCTTACCCATGCTGTCCTCTGTACCTGCTGACCTCAGCTCACAGCTCCTCCAGCTTTATCAGTGGCCTCTTCGTCCTGCTAAGAAACATATTCTCTTTTTACCTGCCTTCACTGCCATTTCAAATAGAATTTGGGAAGGGAGAGTAGATATACGTTTAGCTCAGTCCACAAACTGAACTTGAAAGCTCTCCTCACTTGTTTTCAAACTAAGAATGTTTGTTTATGAGGTTCTCTTACAAAAGGATACGCCTCCAAATAATTTTAGAAAAGCAGCGATCACACGCAGGGAGAATAGAAACTTCTAAACAATCAATTTAGAATGACATTAAGAAAAAATACTGGATCTGTAACATTTGGAAAACGATGTCACTTTTCCAGGCATAGCCTTCATGTTTAAAATGAGATGGTCTGAATCAACTACAAGTCCTTTTCAGTTCAATTTCTATTATAAAATATCTAAACACAAATAACTAAAAAATTAGAATAACACTTTGTATACAAACGTTAATATTTCATTATACCATCTTTCAATGAAAAATATTTAGTGTATGACCAGGCTTTCCCTGTGATACAAATGGAATAGTACAAAATGCTTCCCTCGGATAAACCAATATTTATGAGTCTTTTTTGTGTAAATATAGAGCTTTAGAGTTTCCTCATGCACACTGTTCACATTTTAATGTTTTTCAGTAGAAGGAGGTATGAATATGTTAGTCAAAAAAGAATCATCAACAGAGGGAGAGAGAGACACATATGCTGATAACAGATTTATTAATGATGGGGCTACACAAAAACGGCCACTAAAAGATCATAAACTATCTACTAACTTTTTATCAAAAGTATCTTAATGTGAGATTATTGCTGCTGACTGTTTTTCTTTTGATGGAAAAAAATAGATTTGGGAGATTTATCCACTTGCAAGCTGTAAATATTTGAAAGGTAGATGGTCTGTTTTTCCTGCTTAAGAAGAAAACCTGGAGGAAAAAAAAAATACAATGACCTATTCAAGAGAAGGCAATTAAGAATCCTGGAAGCCTCAAAATTCCGAGTCCACAGTTGTCAGCATTAGGAAATGAATGCATCACTGCTCCCCCAGAAACACACTGCTGCCCTGACTTTCTTCTCAGTCAACAAAAGAATTGGAAATGTTAAACTTCCTCACTGCCTTAATTCCAAAACGAAAGAAAGGTTTACCTTTTTCTCTTGCAAAAATGTAACAGCTTTCTGTATTGATATAAGGTGAAATTGGTCGCTAACATCATCCAGTAGTTTGGGATATTATCCACATACTTAAGCCTTCCAGAACAGTATCTACGAGGCATTAATTGTGAGTCCCCAAATAATAGAATTACAAGGTTAGTAAGGCTGTTGAGGTCAACAGTATATATACACACACTGTATATATACATATATGTGTGTGTATATATAGTTATTAACATTTATGTATTATATGTAAGTTTTCATTATTGTTTAATATCTAGACACAAATAACTACAATAATTTCAGCACAATGATTTCATAACCTACTTGGGAAACATACTCTAACATTTAACAACACTTACTATCAGAACACACTTCCGTTATCTAATCTAAATCCCATACTGTAACTTAAATCTATTTCTATCCCCAGTAGGGTTGCAGAACAGCTGGTCAGAATCCTCCATATAATAATGTCTCATATATGTAACTCTCATCATTAAAGAGCCTCACAGACATCTTTCCTCAGGCACAAAGACCCTAAAGCCCTAACTTCTTCTCATAGATCGTATTTTCTAAGACTTGAATCATTGTGAAGTTCCATCTTGGGGTGGCTCCTAGTTCTATGCGCCTCTCTGTTTCTTCTCAAGCATCTGTATCTACTGCTTACTAGCATCTCGGTAGTGATCTTCTCTACAAGTATAGCTCCACTGCAAAATCAGGACTAGAGTAGCTCTAATCTAAGAATGCAGCAATCTTCATTATAAGAATATTCACGCCACCTCTAAACCTGCGTCAGAGAGCTAAGGAACGAAATCCAAATAATGATAACCGAAAATTAAAATGATATCAATGTATACTTTCCCTCATGTATAGGTGTCATTACTAGTCTTATCTCATGAACTGTTGGGCTCTATCATGGGAAAACCGTCTGCTACTTCATTCAACTGTATGCCGATTTTCAGCTTTTTCTGTACCAGGAAACAGGATAAACCTAACAAACAGGGAAAATACCAAAGAAACCTGTTCACTGATTAAGTTTTCTTTCCTTTCTAAGATGATCTAACTAACCCCAAGAAGATCTATGGCTATGTCTTGTGAGTAATTAACATGACAAGAAGAGCTGCAAACAGTTCTCCAGAAAACCATTGGAGAGAAAGCTAAAACCAAAAGGAGGGTTTGGAATTCACGGGACCAAGATAAGATTTCCATGGAATCTTCAATGGACAGAAAAATCAACTGCAGCCTGAGTTTACTGGTTATTGTTAACTGTCCTCTCCAGATAGGCAACAGCCAAAAGCTTCGTGACAGGTTTCTCATTGCATTGTTTCTCCAAAGCACCAGCATACGTTCAAATCAGTGATAGGTCTGTTTCAAAATAACCACCATATTGTAAGTAATGCTGTACCCGCTCAGAACACGCGTCTCTTCAAAAAATTACTTCAGTTAGTTGTCGAAAGTACAAAAACACACCATTCAAAGGAGTATAACACATTTATGGCTGGAACTGATTTTCCAATTCATTTTACAGAGTTTGATTTCCTACCCTGTCATCAAAAGCAGCTCCAAATTACTTTTGCTATGTTCTAGAAATCAAATCCACTCCTTAAACTTTCCTCATAATTTCTTCATTTTCTTAAAAATTGAACATTTATTTATTTTATTATCACACAGATATAAAATAATCACATATACGTACACCATTCTGTATATAGCGAAGAGACTGATAACTATATAAAATGAGGCAAAGCAATAAAGCTGTAAGGAAATACATGAAAACATTAACACTGATTATCTTTGATGATAGAATTATGAGTGATTACTTGCTTCCTCCTACATTTCTATTTCCACACTGTTAATAATCAGGATATATTTCTTCTACCAGGAAACAAAACCTCAAGTCATTCTTCCACACTATTATTTTTGGTAGCCACCAAGTGATGCTAAATTAAGGTTAGCACAGCTGTTCCATTAACTCTGGACGTGAAGAATAAATATTTAATATTCTGCCTTATTGAGGAATAAAATTTTAATAGTGTGCCCTCTTTTTTTAATTAATTAATTTATTTATTTTTGGCTGCATTTGTCTTCTTCACTGCATGTGGGCTTCTCACTGTGGGGCTTCTCTTGTGGTGGAGCACGGGCTCTAGGCGTGCAGGCTTCGGTAGTTGTGGCTCGCAGGCTCTAGAGCACAAGCTCAGTAGTTGTGGCACACAGGCTTAGTTGCTCTGTGGTATGTGGGATCTTCCTGGACCAGGGCTCAAACCTGTGTCCCCTGCAATGGCAGGAGGATTCTTAACCACTGTGCCACCAGGGAAGCCCAATAGTGTGCCCTCTTTGTCATGCATTTAGTCACTCAATAACTCGTGTCCCAAGCAAGAATCATACTTCCTAACCAAAACAACTGTTTTTATGTTTCTTATATTTCCATTAACTGGTAAAATTTCTCTGTACGCCTCTATTAGTATATGCTCCAACTTCGGCTAAACCTGCCTACTTGGTGGGTATGACCTTCTCCATAATTGTAATCATTTACCCCTATCTTCTCACCTCAAAAAATTCAAGAACATTCAGTACTGAAGTGGTATATCTAAAATATGCTTCCTATATTTATTCTAGTACATTTAAATTGCGAAAGACACTTGCATAAGAAAGGCTCTTCATTCTTCCCAGGATCTGGTAAAGGTCCAGGACATACCAAGTGTACCAGGTTAATCTGCTGAATGAATGACTACGAATGTTGACGGCAGAAACTGTCTCTTGCCTGCTCTTGGCACCTCTATCCTTACCTATTCCAAAAATATATTTGTTAGGCAAGCGCCATTGTAGGGAATAGAATCTACGGGCATCATCTTCTCTCTCATGATGAATTATGGGCATTTTATTTGCATAAACAAACAATTCGTAGCAGGAAATTATTAGTCAACCCTAACGAAATCATCCCAAGTGAGCTTAAAATCAGGCAGTGGGCATCTTTTCTTTCCCCAGTGGCTCTAAAGGTCTTCCACAGAATGATCTCGCCTGTATCTAAATACATTTCATGAACAATCGGACCTTATCTCCTTAGACTTCAGATTTTTTCCCCATGACCATGTTCTCCAGTCACTGTTCACTTACTGCCCTGTTACCCCCCCCCCAACTATCCCCACTGCAACATCCAAAAATATTTTAAGAGCCAATTATCTTAAAGCCACTTCCTTAAAATGCATAATTTTACAGCATGAGCTATCCAATTCTGATTTGATGATTACTCAAACCTTATCAAAATCATACTATGCTGCTACTGTATATAAAACAGGTAAACAACAAAGACCTACCATATAGCACAGGGAAGTAAACTCAGTATCTTGTAATAACCTATAATGGAAAAGAATCTGAAAAAGCATATACCTATATGTACATATATATGTATAACTGAATCACTCTGCTGTACAGTTGAAACTAACACAACATTGTAAATTAACTAGACTTCAATTTAAAAAAATCATACTGTGCTGCATGAGTCTGCATCTATCCGCAGCTTTAAATTCAGTAGCTGACTACACGTTCTAGAGAGACACACACATATAATTTCATTTTATCTGTTCCTTATTTACTTGAGATTAGATCACTGAAAAACCCCATATCCTCCAAGCGTTGGCTTATAAAACTGATAAGCTGATAGGCACCTTCATAGAGCCAGAGGTATGCTAAAATTACTTCATAACGCCTCTTTCCCCCTCTGTGCTGGACGTACTCTCTTAGCCTTTCCTGCCACATTTCCAGTTCTCTTTTCTCTTGTTGGGTCTCTGCAGCATGGTCACTGACTTTCCGAGGACAGTGTAAGAAAAAAAAGTCAAGTACATTACTCCAAAGGCACACAGTACAGAGTAAATTTAACGTTTGATCCACGTATTTCATAAGAAACTAAAGTGATTTAAATATTAGTCCCTAAACTGGGAAATTATGCAAGGAGTGTGGCTACCTCCATATGGTGGGTGTTTCGGATGAGCTTAGGTTTCTTCACATTTTCATACATCTTTCACATGTAAAAAATTTGATAAAATGATAAAATGCAAGTCAGGGCAGAAAGTGGAGGCAGAAAGGGAATGGTCGCACTGACCTGCAGGTAGGAGAAACTGCAAGTTGACCAAGGTTTCTTAAGGGAATTGAAGGTTGAGTTCAGTCTTGAGAGAGGAGTAGCCACTGCACCGAGAGCAGCCCACCTTCAAGGGCCCAAAGTGGATCAAAATACTGAAGCTTATGTTATACATGGCCTCAAAATAAATACTCATGCCAACTATGATGCCCTAGAAATTTGCAGAAAGCATTTCTAATATTTCAAAGAAAAAATCAAGATACTATGTCATTACTATTTTTTTAAATTAATTTATTTATTTTTGGCTGTGTTGGGTCTTCGTTTCTGTGCGAGGGCTTTCTCTAGTTGTGGCAAGCGGGGGCCACTCTTCATCGCGGTGCGCGGGCCTCTCACTATCGCGGCCTCTCTTGTTGCGGAGCACAGGCTCCAGACGCGCAGGCTCAGTAGTTGTGGCTCACGGGCCTAGTTGCTCCGCGGCATGTGGGATCCTCCCAGACCAGGGCTCGAACCCGTGTCCCCTGCATTAGCAGGCAGATTCTCAACCACTGCGCCACCAGGGAAGCCCTGTCGTTACTATTTGAATGTGAGAATTATTCGGGCACCAACAGGAAATGGATAGAAGCCTGTTCATTTTCAATATCTAAAGAACTATCAAAACATTTACTGATCAACTGTTATATGCAAAATCAGATCTCCTGCTTTCAAGGGGCTATAAGCTAATGAGAAACACAAGATATACAGACAAATTAAATATACCTGTGGTAGAATATTCTAAGTGCCAACCAAAGAAATTACAGAATCACAAAAATATCAGAATTCTATTCAAACTCCATTCTGTAAAAAATAAATTTAAAGCACATAAAGTTAAGCAAGGCTCTCCCCATAACGATTTTAATTTTTATTGTATATTGGAGTATAGTTGATTAACAATGTTGTGTTAGTTTCAGGTGTATAGCAAAGTGTTTCAGTTATACATATACATGTATCTATTCTTTTTCCAATTCTTTTCCCATTTAGGTTATTAGAGAATAATGAGCAGAGTTCCCTGTGCTATCCAGTAGATCCTTGCTGGTTATCTATTTTAAATATAGCAATAGGATTCTTTTATATCACAGAGTTTATGTCATAGAAAATGGGAATTTCAAAACAACAGAATGTTAGGGAAAACTCTCTCTGACGCCTTCCAACCAACTGAATAGGATCTAAGAACATTTCATTTCAGATTAACCAACTTCCCCTACTACTTACGGAAAAGAAAAAATGTAAATTATTGCCCGAGTTCCAAATGAATACAATTACTCAATTGGGCTACTCTGCTTGTTCTTCAATAAAAAGAAGACTTTTGAAACAGCTCAACATCTGCAAAAGAAATTTATTATCTGGCTTTTTCATCCATTACACATCTAATAAGTAACTATTTTTAAAGTACTCAGATCTGGGAATAGAAATGTTAAGATGTTTGTTGAATGAATGAATGAATGTTGAAAAATAAATGAATTTCCACATTGGTATGTGGTTGTGAAACTCTACTCTTTATGCCCCATTCCCACCACCAACAAAAATTTTGTGACTTGATAAACTAGCTTAGTTCAAACTAGATAAATGCATATGTTCCAGTCTATTGATTTATATCTAAATTCACACATTTTCAACGAGATTTTTATTTACGCAATCAAGCAGAACTATTCCTTTAAGCCATTCATGTCTTTTGTATAATTAGGTAATTACGACACGCTAGCCATAGTAAAATAATAAGCGAGAAACTCTGGGGATGGTTGTGAGATCTTATTTTTTAAAAAAAAGTGTACATAAAACCAAAGAGATTTTGTTCCAACTGACTATTTAAATATTTGTTATTTATGACTCTTGTATGACATCGTGGAGAAGGTTGAGTATCAAAGTCTTTACAGCCTAATCTGCAATGATCTGTTTTGCTGAAGAGTGTGACAGGGAAAAGAGATTTAATATTCATCAAGAACCCCCCTGTGTACTGGATGCTTTATATCCAGAATCTCACAAAATCCTGTGTGACAGGTATTACTGGACCCATTTCTTCACTAGAAGAAATAAAGAATCAGAGGGTACAATTTGTAAGCTAAGATCACACAGCGGGTAAGCAGAATTATAATTTTAACCCCTGGCTATGCGCCTCCCAAACCCATGTTCTTCCCACATGAACTATTCTACCCTTAAAGGAAGACCCCCGAATGACTGAAGTGGTGGCCAGCATCTGCTGTAAGCTTCACGAAGGCAAATTCTCTGCCTCTTTCCCTCTAAAACGGTGACTAACTAACCTATGGCTGCCATATAATAAAAATTTACATAATGAATAATTTTAGCTCTTAGAATGTTTTCTTCCTCCTCCAGATCTAACTCTGATTCAAACTCTGAATGACCTAAGAACTAGTTGGGTCACTAGATGAGAAGACCCTAATTTGCATGAACTGTGAATAATCTACCCCTATATCACTATATTCTACCTCTATAGAAATTAGCTATTTCTCATCAGATAAATTCACATCTAATTAGAAAAGACCTTGTAGCAAAATCTAAGTAGACTTAAATGAACAGACCCTTTTCTGGTGATGTTGTGTTCCCTCTTCTCTGAGTACAATGGCCTTCAAATTGATGGATAAAATAAATTTTCATTAAAATAAATAGTACTATAAAATACACTAGCCACGACTGATCCCAAGGTTCATCCTCTTCTCCAACACTGCCAATGAAAGCTGGCTGGGGAGAACAGATTCTACAATGTCCCCCAATTATCCCTTTGTCCTGGTAGTCATGTCCTTGTATAATTCACTCCCCTTGAGCTTGGGTAGGATCTGTTACTTGCTTCTCACCAATAGAAGACAGGAAAGATGGTATGGTATCACTTTCATAATTACTTTACATAGGGTTACAATGTCTATCTCGCTTATACACTGTCTTCTTTAGTGACTTCGATGATGCAAGTCACCACATGGAAGAGGCCAACACCGTAAGGAGGTAAGAGTAGTCTTTAGTCAACAGCTAGCAATAAACTGAGGCCCTGATTCCATCAGACACCAAGGAATTGGATTCTGACAATAATCACACCAGGGAGGAAGCAGATCCTTCCTCAACCACTTGGACATTAGACAGAAGCCCTGACCAACACCTTGACTGTAGTCTTGCAAAGGACCCAGTGAAGCTGTGCCCAAACTCCTGACCCACAGAAACTGTGAGATGATAAATGTGTACTATTTTAAGCCAATAAGTTTGTGATAATATTGTTACACAAAAATAAGGAACTAACACATTGCCCCACAATTCTAATTGTGCTTGAAGGTTTGGTGAGGTCTCAAAGGCAGACTGATCTTCATTTCAGGGCCTCTTGGCCTTATCAATCCCAACTTCCCATTTTATTACTAGAGATTTTTAATATCCCTTTCATTATCCTAAGTTTAAAAAATTATGTAGTCTATGAATTAAAATGTATATATAATATAACCTACCTATACAAGTAATTTTAAAATCAATATAGGACCCTAGATGTAATATGAAAGAGATATAAAGGGATATCAGCTCAAAATAATATTACATGCCCCTCAATATATAAACACAGGGAAACCTACATTAGAAGATATAACAAAGTTCACTAAGAGGATATAACAACTGTAAATATTTCTGCACCCAACATAGGACTACCAAAGTATTTAAAGCAAATATTAACAAATCTGAAAGGAAAAATGGACAGCAATACATTAACAGTAGGGGACTTCGATACCCTACTTTCAACAATGGATAGATCACCCAGACAGAATATCAATAAGGAAACATCAGACTTAAACTATACATTAGACATACACAGACACATCAGAACATTCCATCCAAGAGCAGGAGAACACACATTCTTCTCAAGCAGTAATGGAACATTCTCTAGGACAGATCATATGTTAGGTCACAGAACAAGTCTTAATAAATGTAAGAAAATCAAAATCATATCAAACATCTTTTACAATCACAATGGTATGAAACTAGAAATCAATTTCAAGAACAAAGCTGGAAAACTCACAAATATGTGCAGATTAAACAACATGCTCCCAAACAACCAATGGGTCAAAGAAATCAAGAGAAATTTAAAAAAATCTTGAGACAAAAAAAAAAAATGCAAACACAACATATCAAAACTTACTGGATGCAGCTCTAAGACCCAAGTTGATAGCAATAAATGCATAAATGACGAAGAAAGATCTCAAATAAATAACCTAACTTTACATGTCAAGGAACTAAAAAAAGATAAACAAAGCCCAAAGTCTGCAAAAGGAAGGAATAAAAAGATCAGAGGGAAAATCAGTGAAATGGAGATTAAAACGACTGAGAAACCAAGAGCTGTTATTTGAAAAGGTAAACAAAAGAGACAAATTGTTAGCCAGACTTACCAAGAAAAGAAGAGAGGGGCCTCAAATTATAAACGAAAGGGGACACAATACAACTAATATGATAGAAATACAAAAGATCACGAGAGACTACTATGAACAATCATACACCAACAAACTGGATAATCTACAGGAAACAGATAAATTCCTAGAAATATACAACCTACCAAGAATGAATTATGAAGAAACAGAAAATCTGAACAGACCAATTATTAGTAAAGAGATCAAAACGTAATCAAAAACCATCCAACAAAGAAAAGTCCAGGACCAGATGGCTTCACTGGTGAATTGTACCAAACATTTAAAGAACTAATACCAATCCTTCTCAAACTCTATCAAAGCATAGAGGAGGGAACACTTCCAAAACTCATTTTACAATGCCAGCATTGCCCTGACACCAAAGTCAGAAAAGGACACTACAAGAAAAGAAAACTGCAGACCAATATCCCTAAAGAACCTAAATGCAAAAATCCTCAACAAATTATTAGCAAACTAAACTCAACAATATATAAAAAGGATCATACACCATTATCAAGTGGGATTTATTCCAGGGATGCAAGGATGGTTGCAAATCTGCAAACCATCAACGTGATATATGAGATTAACAAAATAAGGATAAAACTCACAAGATCATCGCAATAGATACAGAAAAACTATTTGACAAAATCCAACTTCTTTCATGATAAAAACTCTCAACAAATTGTATATAGAGGGAATGTACCTCAACATAATAAAAGCCATTTATGGCAAGCCCAAATCTAACATCATACTCAATGGTAAAATGCTGAAAGTTTTTCTTCTTAGATCAGGAACAAGAAAAGGGTGAACACTCTCACCACTTTTATTGAACATAGTACCAGAAGTCCTAGCCACAGCAACTAGGCAAGAAATAAAATTCATCCAAATCAAAAAGAAAGAAGTAAAAGTGCCTCTATTTGCAGATGACATGATACTATATATCCAAAACCCTGAAGACTTGACAAAAGTGAAACAGAACGAACAATTTCAGTAAAGTTGAAGGAAACAAAGTCAATATACAAAAATCAGTTGTTTTTCTATAAACAATGCACTATCAGAGAAAGAAATTAAGAAAACAATCCCATACACAATAGCATCAAAAAGAATACTTAGGAACACATTTAACCAATGAGAAGAAAGACCTGAAAACTTTTAAAAGACATTAATGAAAGAAGTTGAAGAAGATGCCAATAAATGAAAAGGTAATCCATGTTCATGAACTTGAAGAACGAATATTGTTAAAAACTCTATGCTATACAAAGTAATCTATAGATTCTATGTAATCCCTATCGAAATTCCAATGTTGGTTTCCATAGAAATAGGAAAAAATCCTAAAATTTGTATGGAACCATGAAAGACCCCAAAATAGCCAAAGCAACCTTGAGAAAACAGAACCAAACTGGAGGCATCACCTTCCTGATTTCAAATTATATTACAAATCTGTAGTAATCAAATTAGTATGGTATTGGCATAAAAACAGACACATAAATTAATGGAACACAACAGAGAACCCAGAAATAAATCCACTCATAGAAGGTCAATTAATTTAAACAAAGAAGCCAAGAATATACAGCCAAAAAAGATAATGTCTTCAATGATGTTAGGAAACCTGTATAGCCACATGGGAAAGAATGAACTAGACCCCTATCTTACACCATACAAAAAACCATCTCAAAATGGATTAAAGATTTGAACATGAGACCTGAAACTATAAAACTAGAAGAAAACACAGGCAGTAAGCTCCTTGACATCAGTCTTAGCAAGGTTTTTTGGATTTGACACGGAACACAAAGGCAACAAAGCAAAAATAAACAAGTAGGACTACATCAAACTAAAAACACTTCCGTACAGCAAAGGAAACCATCAACAAAACGAAAAGGCAATCTATAAAATAGAAGAAAATATTTGCAAGTCATCTATCAGATAAGGCGTTAATATCCAAAATTTACAAGGAACTCAACAGCATAAAACCAAATAACCCAATTCAAAAATGGGCAAAGGACATGAATAGACATTTTCCAAAGAAGATATACAAATGGCGAAAAGATGCTCAACGTCACTAATCACTAGGGAAATGCAAACCCAAACCACAATGAGATATCATCTCACAGCTGTTAGGATGTTTATTATCAAAAAGGCTTGAAATAATAAGTGTTAGCAAGGATACAGAGAAAAGGGAACACCTGAGCACTACTGGTGGTAATGTTAACTGGTGTAGCCTCTATGGAAAACAGTATGGAGGTTCCTCAAGAAATTAAAAATATGATCCAGCAGTCCCACTTCTAAGTATATATCCAAAAGAAATAATTATCTCAAAGAGACATCTATACTCCAATGTTCATACCACCATTATTTACAACAGCCAAGAGATGGAAACAATCAAGTGTTCATCAACAAATAAATGGTTAAAGAAAATGTGGCATACACACACACACACACACACACACACACACACACACACACACACACACACACACACTAGACTACTCAGCCTTCAGAGAGAAGGAAATCTTGTCATTTTCAACAATATGAAATGAACCTGGAGGGCATTATGCTAAGTGACATAAGCTGACAGAGAAAGTCAAATATTGCGTAGTATTATTACTCATACGTGGAATCTTTAAAAAAAAAAAGGAAAATTCATAGAAACAGAGTAAAAAAGTGGTTGTCAGAGAATGGGTAGTGGGGGGAAGAGGAAGAGGTTGATAAAAGGGTACAAACTTTCATTTATAAGATGAATAAGTTCTGCGGATTCAATGGTGACTATAGCTGATAACATGCATACAACAGGTATATCTTGCATGCAGATTGACTGTTTGTATTCTGAACTCAAATACCATAAGCAGTGTTGCCTTTGGGCATTTCACTTTCTGAAACATCGAGCATCTCTTGTAAAAGTTCTGAATAAAATAAAGTGCAATACTGTTGATTTACCTGAGTTGTCTTCCTGGAAAACTCAAAAGTATGTTAAAATTGGGCAAACAGCTCCTTGTGTTTACAAGTAAAATGAAATTACTTCTAGGCTCAGATAAATATCAAGTGCTTTCTCACTTACATGAAAATCTAGTGGGTCATTCATATACTTTATGAAAACCAGGATGATTCTTAGCTGAGCAAGACCATCCAGTCCGGGCTTCCCTGGTGGTGCAGTGGTTGAGAGTCCGCCTGCCAATGCAGGGGACACGGGTTCGTGTCCTGGTCCGGGAAGATCCCACATGCCGCAGAGCGGCTGGGCCCGTGAGCCATGGCCGCTGAGCCTGTGCGTCCGGAGCCTGTGCTCCGCAACGGGAGAGGCCACAACAGTGAGAGGCCCGTGCTACCGCAAAAAAAAAAAAAAAAAAAAAAAAAAAAGACATCCAGTCCATTGCAAGGAATCCCTGCCTTTTGCCAATCATTGTGAAAATAAAATAGGATGGAGCACTGCCTCTGGTAAGGAGCACTGCTCTAATTAGAAGTATGCTCCTAATCAAAGATATGGTATAAAATATATGACCAGGTGTATGTCACAAAACAAGCTACAGAGGTAAGCCTCTAGAATGTTCTACAGTAGTAAAATTTTGTTGTTAAGCCCAATAAAAATTTTATTAAAAATTATTAAATTATTTACATATAAATGGGGATAGAGAGGAAAGAAGAAGAAAAAAGAAAGGAAGAAAGAAAGGGTGAGAGACAAAACCAAAAGTCTGGTGTGCCCTATTGTATGCAGGATCTGTAGAGGACCTAAAAGCACATTACAACTAAGCTGCTGAAGTAGACAGCTTTAAGGTCCTTTCCACTCCTGAGGTATAAATATCTGCAAATCTTTAACAGACCATAAATACACCATAAAAATAACTTGCTTGTTATAACACAAGACAGTCAATAACAATCTTCGCTGGAGTCTTTAGAGTCTAAAGTGACTTTCTAAAAAGATTTAATTTGCTTCTATCTATAACAAGAATGTCAACTTTTAACTGATGCCTTTTTACCCCCCCCCCCCAATAAATATTCTTCTGCTAAGCAGGTAATTAAAGATAACGGTGTTCCCTTTAGAGCTGCCCTCACATTTGGCATTCTTCTTCTCACAAACCATCATTACGAGACCAAAGGTTTCATTTCCTTATGGGATGGGGATGAGCCTCTTGAATCCTATTTGGCTGTTTTTTCCTTTGCTCTTGCCATTCCCCAAACCATTCAAAAGTCACAAGTGTCAATGTGTGCAAAAGAAGGGCAAGATGAGCAGTCCCGGCCTGAGCCTAGGAAAGCGCGCATATGCTTTTATTAGAGATGGCAGGGGGTCTGTTGACTCTACGTAAAAAATTTTAATCGAGTGTCAGAACTACTCTCTCTTCCAACTCTAGCTGGTCCTATGACCATCATCCGGCATCATCAACGTGGTGCCCTACTTTAAAAGCATGGGAGAATGTAGAGACACGTGAATTATGGGGGTAAATAATGCTGAATGCAAACCATCTGTCTGCAATTGTCCACCTACAAAGCAACATTTATAATGTAACAGATTTTTAGCTCTTGAATTTTTAAATTTTCTCAGACCCACTGTCCTAGTGCATATACAATCCATAACTAAGAGGGTAGGGACATCATTTAATTATTCCTCCATTCACCCATTCTTTCTCCCATTCAACTGGCAAATTTTTATTCACTATTTTAGGTTAAATATTGAATATTCTCCATCAAAGAGGCTTAAACACATCAAAGGATCAAATCAGAATGTTTTGCTTATCTTCAGATGAATAGAAAGCTTTGGAAACATATCCCTACATCAAACAGAAAATGGTTACCTTATTTAATGGTCATAATAACCAATTAGTTAACTGTCATGATTGCCTCCATATACTTAGATGGGGAAACTGAGACTCCACAATATTGAGTCATTTCAATAAGGTTAAATACCTAGTCGGCGATCTTAACACAGATCCTAAGCCAGGCTCAAACTCCGTGCTCTTATAAGCAGAAGATCTAGATTGAGAAACCTTAAAATAGGTCATATGAGCAAACTGATTTTTAATTGGTTCTGGTCTAGATACTCTATGCTCCTGTGATCACTTCATTTTTTTCCCCAAGGTTTGTTTTTGGTATGGCCTTGTTTAGGACAGAGTGATCATAAAGGCAACATCTACCTCTGGGAGATCTGAATGTGTCACCTACAATCATGAGTGACACGCAGAACACAAACTCAGGTTTTAACGACCTCTGGAAGCTCAAAAATTTCTTCTAGGAAAGTTTTATTGATACATGCATGCCTCTCTCAAATTCCTCCAGGGAAGTCTCACTGAAGAGACATTATCACTTGCCCTCAGATTAAAACCTAGAGGAAAAAAAGGTGACAGAAACAAAGCAAGAATTATCATCCAAAAGCCTCAGGAAAGATGAGAAGCTGTTGCACAAACACAATCCAGAAATCAGTTTATATGAACCTCCGGTTCTTCTATAAAACTCCTCCTGGAGGTGCCCACAAACTGGCAACATGGTCATGGAACAGACAGAAAGAGAAGGGAACCTGCAGCCAACAAGACATTCCCACATGACCTGGCCTTACGGGCTCAGTACCAGGCTGCCTATCTTTTGCTGTGTTCACACCTCAATAGTCGATCAAGAAGTTTTTTTTCAGCTCCTAAGTTCAAAAGTACAAGTTGGAAGCCTGGACCTGAAACATGCTCATCATGGTCGGAAAAAAAAATTCATTATGAAGTGGCCCCTCTTTATTAGAGGAGGTGATGCTTTCTCTTTCCTAAGAGTGTTACCTCTCAGCCAGACTCTCTCCCCAGTCTGGAGAAAGGTAGTATTTCTCCCAAGAAGAGAATGTGAATGAACTCAACACTGCTCAGGCTGAGGCAAAGAAACTGCAAGCACGCCTTTTGGCAAGAGTGTTGCTTTTGTACATTCCATCACTGAAGGAGTGATGGGGAAACGGTAGAGGGATACTGCAAACACTGGATTCCCAAGGACAGGCGTTCTCCCCATGTACTAGGCTCTCCAAAAAGAGGGGAAAGGATAGATCCCAATTCCATCTTGCCCCTCAAGGGCATCACTTGGGTCAATCTCTTTGTTTTCCCGGGAGAAGGTGCTGGCGACCATGAAAACGACAGCTAGAAGTCTGGGATACCCTGTGGCTTGTATGTGTGTTGATTTTTGGTTGTTGTTTGCTTGGTAGGGATTTAGCAAGGCAATGCTGACTTTAAAGAGAGATGAAGTGTAAGGAACCCTGTGCCTCAGTGACATCTGATTCCTCACAAAGGATTTCCCTCTTTGTTCCCTAATGAGTCACTTATACGCTGAAACCTGGAAGACACTTCAGCAAAATCAATGAAAAGACATTTCTGCTATGAAGCACTATGCCTCCGATCTCTTGATTTCTCCAAAGGCAAGGCAAGCAGATAAAATCTAGTTCATCCATCAATTTACATTTCAGCATTAACATAAAGAGCAAACATGTAATTGACTTTTTGGTCTCTTATTTATCATGTCTTTGTTAAACAAATATCATGCTAGTTAAATCCCCAAACTAGACCCGAAGGACATATTTGCTCACCTGAGTTTGTGGAAATGCAAAACATCATGAGAAGTTTTGTGTTTCTTTTATAAAATTTCATAAAATGAAAATTGTGCCCAAAAAACAGGCATGATTCGATTAAACAAGATGACCAGACAAGGTTCCTTTCAGCTTTTTTGAGGCAATGACAAAGAATTACATATTTTATCGAAGATTCCAAAAGGAAATCACACTGTCATTGCTACATCAAGGAGCACAGGGACATCAAAACGAAAAGCAAGCAGCTGTGGCTTAGGAGCACAGAACTTTTATTTAAAGAATTTAAAAATGGAAATAATCATTTTAACATAGGTAGACCATGCTATTGTCTCAAATCTGCCTGAAACATACTTCAGTAATACTCTGCCACTTCGGGCATATTGTAAAACACACACACTCCTCTGTACACTAGACTACTTTTCGGGTCAACACCTTCACAACTGTAATACCGTCCTGTCGCCTTGCTTTGCTGCCAAGTGGTGCTCATGTGCATTGTATGAACACATGCAGGTCTTGTGTGGCCAGTCCCCCCTGTATTCACAGGGGAAATGCAAGCATGCTTGAGGTTCTTCTCAGCTTCTCTTTCTATGGACAGAAAGAGCTTTCTCTTTCTATTTTATTGCTTCATCAATGAGATGCCACACCGGAAACCCCACCTCCGCCTCTATCCTACAAGAATCCCTCCTACACCTGATTCTTCCAAAACTTCCTTCCTGCCTCTACTCCAAATATTTGCTGTGTGTAATTGAGGTGAACGACAGCTGTACTCTTCTCTAGGTCTGAATATATGTAAAATTTTGAGCCTGAAGTTTTGGGTTCTGAAAAGTGAATGAATGAACGAATGAATTTAAAAGTCTGTTATTACTTGATAACCTCTGGAAAATCAGAAACATGTATAGTATTTTTATAAAACCAAATATGCCTTTAGCCGACCAAAAGAAAGTATAACTCAACGATCCAGTTTTGGTTTACAGAATAATGAACGGCCTTCCTTCAACACTTTCACACATTTGAAAATGCACAAACAATGAGAAGTGTTAGCTTTGCTTTATTATTAACACCCAGTGATAATACAGCACTGTTTATATAGCACTTACACAGCACAGTTCTCAAAATGCTTCCATATTAATTAGTTATTACGGGGATGAACACTGTATTCCTGTTTCAGTATTTTACGCTTATACCCAAAGACTGAATAAATAGGCCTTTTCCACCAAGCCTTCCCCAGTACTGTCATTCTCCTACTGCTTGATTTTCAAGTGCTGATAAAACATGGTTTATGATAAGGGAGGGCTTGTGGCTTTCTACGTTATGGCTCTCTTTCTCACCAAATGGAACACAGAAGAGTGTGTGTTTTCTTATATTCCATCGAAACTCTCTGGGCAATATTGGAAACTCACCAACAGCACCGGGAAAATGAATGAAACATGAAGACCTCTTACTTGTTCTGGACTAGTTTTGAAACAAGGCTGCCGTATGGAAGTAATTGTCAGACTTCCACAGGGTGCTAAGTCTACCGAATGTAGCCCATGTCATTTGAACAAGAAAGAGGGTATTTCAGTATTGAGGGGAAAGAAATGCTGAAAGGACCAAAGTGAAAGGGTTGTGGGAAAAAGAGTTCTCTCTTAAACAAGAAAATGCATAATAAACCATGTGAATTAATTCCCCATTAATTTAGTTCCTGGTGATAGAAAACAACAGAGGTGTAATTAAAAACTTCATTCCCCATCCCTACCGTATCCAAGGATTTCTTCAAGTGTAAGCGCTCAGAGCTCTTGAGTGAGCACCTACAATGTTGGACATTGTACCACTGGCCAAGGGGCATTTCACACACTTCAGTCTTGATCCGACATCAAGGCAGAGCAAGGATATCTGCTCGGCCCTCCTGTGTCCTGGTGGCCCTAATGGTCCACGATTAACATCGGCTGGGCAATGCTGCCCTCAGTAACGGTGCACAAAACAGGATCAAGTAAAATAAAGTAGCATTATCCTTTTGAATTCACATTTCTCTCCCTCTTTAATAGACCCTTTCCTGCCAAAGTGATCCACAGTAAAAGCAACTCAATTTTCACAGAGGAAAAAAATATCCATCATGATGGTTCTTCGGCCAACATGCATGTGTATCAAATTGATTTCATGGTTTTTTTTGTTTTTTTTAGATTTTTAAGGAGGAATTATGTATGTGTGGAAAGGGGAAAGGTTATTAAGAGTTAAAAAGAGTTTTTGTTTGGTAGCTGTTGATTTTTTTTTCTTGTGAGTTTTTGGTTGTTTGTTTTGTTTTATAAATAAGAACTAAGATTTCTTAGTGAAAGTTTCAGGATTAAAAGAAACAAAGTGGTAATAGCCCAGGGCTGACTCTTGATACCCTTCTCGCCCTCCTGGGAGGATGTCACATGGTGGAGTGAGGTGCTTCCAGAAAATGACAAGCCCTGAAATCGGGGACCACTGAGAAAAGCTTAATGCAGTATAACAGCTCCTCTTGCAGCGAGCTGTTTCCTGGGAACGCTAGACTATGGCTGGGCACTGGATTTTGTGAACTTCTTCCTGCAGGGGGTGGGAGTCCTCTTACAGCCGTGGAACAACCAAGCAACAGAGCCAGAGTTGGGTCCAAGCCCTCCTCTGTCTACCGTGCCACAGAACCTCCTGGAAAATGCACACACATTTGGGGGCTTTCTTAATGAAAAGAAAATGGAGAGCATGGAGCTGAGAACACAAGGAAGAAAACAGAAGAACCTTCAGTTATTTACAAGCACTCCTCTTCTGAGTCTTAATTACCAAAACATTTCCTATCGTACAAACACTATCCTATCACAGAGATATCTCAGAGACTTAACTCTAATTTCCCATCAGTACTGGGCATCACACAGCAGATGGGGAATTTAACCATTGAGTCAAACGCTGTTTCTGCAGGAACAGATGTGAGCTGTGCTTCCCACAGGAGGTGGACCCAAACGTTTCAGCAAAAGAAGCCTGGTAAGACATGGAGAACAGACTTGTGGTTGCCAAGGGGGAGGGTTTGGGGGAGGAATGGAGTGGGAGTTTGGGGTTAGCAGCTGTAAGCTTTTATATACAGGATGGATAAACAAGAAGGTACTACTGTAGAGCACAGGGAACTATATTCGATATCCTATGATAAACCACAATGGAAAAGAATATTAAGAAAAAGAATGTACATATGTATAACTGAATCACTTTGCTGTACAGCAGAAATTAACACAACATTGTAAATCAACTATACTTCAATTAAAAAAAATAAAAAAAGAAATCTGATAACCCAAAACAAAGGTTTTCAGAAAAACAAATCACTAACTTTCACCGAAAAAAACAAAAACAAAAAAAACAATTCACGAGCTGTACTTTCAAAGGACTCTGAATAATGACCTTTAGGAAATGAAGGGAAGGGAAAGGAACAATCCAACCAAAGCTATGTGATTGGTTTTCTTATGATTTTCACTTTGTCATAACACCATCTTTCTTTAACCATCAAAATCCTATAACCCAGAAGCACGTATAAAATAGTTAAAATCAGAGAAATGGGATTTCTTCACTCACTACACAAAGTGAGCTTTTCTTTCTCCTTCAAGACCAACATAATTCATCGTTTATTTTAATAACTTTCCTTCCAAGTTTTTATCTTAAACACTCATTTTAAAACTTCCTCCAGAATTATATAAAGGCATTCTATTTTTATCTTTCTTTTTTGTATTTTATTGAGCCATCTATGTTATCAAGACTATCTCATAATTGGGTTCCTTACCTTCTGATTACTTTAACCTGTCCGTGAATATAATTAGACTCAATTTACCAGCAGACTAAATTCCAATTTTTTTCCCTTCACCGTGATCTTCCCAACCCTTTTGTCCTCTCTTATCTTGCCTCTGCAAACAGACTTCACTTTTCTTTCTTAAATGTCCTCTTGTGTTCATGGAAAGTAAGGGAAGACTCGCAGCCATAACATAAAGTCCATGCTTTTTTCAAAAACTTGAAGAAATTCTCTCTCCTTTTCCTCAACTCAATACAACAGGTTTCCTGGGATCTCAAGTTACTTTGCCACCCACTGTTTTCTGACAAATTTGTGGCTAAACACAAACTGCCTGATTATTTTTCTTGATTGTATCACTGCTAATTAGAGATACATGGACATTTATCCTAATTTGGAGACCCAGTAAGGTAATAAGAATCCAATAAGGTGACTCCTTGCTCTTTTAAACATACCGCTTTTTCCAGTGGATATACATGTTCAAAGCATCCCTAAAGATACTTGGACTTCAGTTCTGCCCTGATGGGATTTACCACCACTCTGACAATTCGAAAATTCAATCACTGAATGCCTGCTCTAGCTTTCAGATGAGCATTTCAAACTTGCTGAAAAGCACAGGTGTTTCAGGGAGGTTATTTCCCATGCACATAAAGTCCAAATTTAACACAGAGCAGAAATAATCCCTGAAAGACGAAAATGAGGCAGAAGGTTAACGTGGACCAGACTTTTCTTCCCAAAGAGACCTTGGAGTGGATAACAGAGCTCTTCCTCAACCCAGGACTGTTTAAAGAGTGAAGTCCTACTCTGAAAGAAAGGTTGGACAGAATGATGTGTCACTGTACGCCCTGCTCTCACCCCCAGTTCACAGAGTGGCATGGTAGTGGACAACTTAGAGGCCACATGCAAGGCAACTCTACACTGAGAAGTGGGCATCTATGTGGCTGCATCTGCAAGATGGCGGCTCATAGCTGGGCACCATCAGGAGTACAGGCTGAAGTCTGCACGTGAGTCCACGGAGGAACAATGGTCTCCAGGAACTCATCAGTCTGGCTCTTGGGCAGAGAAAGACACCTGTGTCTGATGGGAAGCAATCAGAGTGTCAAATGCAGACTTCACATAAAGGTTAAGTCTTTAGGATAAGATCAAACATGTAAGACTGACCCAACATTAATGTGACATTAACCTCCACCACATCCTTATCAAAGATTCCTGTTTGCTCCCATCACTTTAATTTAATGGGAGTTGATAACTGTTTCACTACAATCACCACCTGACATTAAAAAGTCAAGGTATCTCAGTTCACAGAAGTTTTCCTAGCCCTCTTTAGAATCTCACAAACACCTGTGAGCCAATACCTATTTTAGAGGTGATAATTTCGAGGCATTACACATACATCACAGCTAAGTACAGAGACCATGGAATCATATCCAGGCTGGAGTCAATTCCTGCCTTTACTAGTGATTAGCTGTGTGCCCTTGAGCAACTAACATTGTATAAAAGGTCAATGATAATAATACCTTTGTCATAGAATTAGTGAGAGGATTCAGTGAGGTAACAGCACATGGAAAGAGGAAAAACTGCTTCTTGGGGAGAAAAATTAAGACAATTTTGAAACAGACAAATTAAGAAAGTTACTTGTTATGGAAAACCCTAAAGCCAATTGAAGAGGAAATAGGAGTAGGAGAAGAGTATGCAACCATCTAACGGGATTATTCACACATTCTATCGTCCCAAGATTAATACGCCAGAGGCACAAATGTCTGCTTGTACATCTTCCATTTTGTGACTTACCAAATTCAGAAAGGAAGCAATCTTTTCTCCCAGACTGTTCTCAGTTGGATAAAAGGAAACAAAGCAGGAAACATCTTTCTTTTTTAAGTGATGGTTCTCTGTACTGGTTTCCAACGCAGGAGGAAAACAGGAATAATAAAAGCCTAGGTCCATTCACATAACATTGGGACCAGATTTAAATGGCAGCTCAACCAAACAAGTTAAAACTAGACACCTAAAACCTGACATCCTAAACCTGTACATACATTTTTAAAAAACTAACAATTACTGTGTGATTGAAAGCTTTTCTAAGATAAAGAAGGGTCTCCACCTGAAATGCATTACCTAGATTATTCAATAACTAGAAATAAAGCATAAAATTTCATTTATCCTATAGTTTTAAAGATCACCACTTTAAAATGAAAATTGGAATAGGCTAACAGTTTAAAAGCTACTTTCCTATGCATGCAGCGAGAGTGCCATGTTTCATGAAGGTTGCTCCCACCCAGAGATAACAGCAGTGGCAGCTGTTAAGCTCTTATAGAGAATAAGACTCAAGGACTGTGTTAACATCATACAAGAAGTAACGCTATGTTCATAAAACAGACAAAACAAACTCGCCTTTGCATCATATTACAGGAGAATTTTCTACTTCCATTATAATATGGGGAACTAAATAGCATTTGGGTTCCTCATCAGAACTTATTCTCTGCTTCTCTTTCTTTTCCCAAAGGTACCAATGAGAGCCAACAAAAAGTATCCCTTCTCTTCCTCCCCAAATAGTCCTTTATAGCAAAAACATTAGTACTTTATAGTAAAAACATTGGTAAAGACCTGTTTTCTCATTCTGGTTCCAGCACTCTATTGCTGCCTAAACGTTTGTTGTTGTTGTTGTTGTTGTTGTTGTTGTTTTTGGCTGCATTGGGTCTTCGTTGCTGCGCGCGGGCTTTCTCTAGTTGCGGCGAGCGGGGGCTACTCTTCATTGCGGTGTGCGGGCTTCTCACTGCGGTGGCTTCTCTTGTTGCGGAGCACGGGCTCTGGGCGCGCAGGCTTCAGTAGTTGTGGCTCGTGGGCTCAGTAGTTGTGGCTCACGAGACCTAGAGCGCAGGCTCAGTATTTGTGGCGCTTGGGCTTAGTTGCTCCACAGCATGTGGCATCTTCCCAGACCAGGGCTTGAACCCACGTCCCCTGCATTAGCAGGCGGATTCTTAACCACTGTGCCACCACGGAAGTTCCCTACTGCTGCCTAATCTTTAATAAATAATTTCCTTTGTTTTTCAATTCAGATAACATTGAGTTTGCACAGTCCTCACAGATGGGCAACATCTCACCTCAATCTCCTATCTGCTGTCAGAAATCTGAAGGCTGCAGGACAGGAATCTCTGTGGAAACCATGTAAGTTGTGGTCCTGAAACAGAGTAGCCTGCAGCAGTGGCTGGTGATCCCAAAAGAACCTTAGAGGAGGGATGTTGGGTTTAGAGCCAAGAGTCAAAAGGCAGGAAGTCTTTGAGAAGGAAGAAGGCTAGGACAAGAGCTGCAGACAAAATGTTGAGCCCCAGTCTGCCCCTTCTGACAAGCTTCTCCAGGAGATCGGGGGAGGAGCATGGCCCCATCACTGTGTAACATCAAAGAATGGGATCCCAAAATGTAAAAGTCAGCGAAAGTGTATTTCTCCCCCACAAGATATATATCTTGCTAATAGTACTCTTCAGCTGGACCTTCAAACAAATTTTCCTACTTTCTTACAGGTGGTAAATCCTCTGCAATTCAGAAGGACACTTGTTCTGACGGGCTGGACCTTCGTGGTCAGCGGTGGGCTTCCCGAGAGACCAGTTAGAGTAGTTAAATAGCACTTGCTTCACTTCAGATCTCCCCAGAGAAGAGGTGTTACATCTTCCCTCCAAGACACCAATTTCTCCGGCCCTGCCGTCACTAGCTCTCGGAGTAAGCAGTGGCCTCAGCGGCTCCCTCCAGTTCAGCCACTCCTGGGGTCTCATACTATTTTTAACAAGGCCATCTGTCTGCACGGTAACCAGATCCATCACTACGTAGCCAGCAGTGCTGCCAAAGTGATTGGGATCTCAGACAACTGAAAACACTTTGGCCACAGGAAAAGAGTGTTCATTATTAGCCTCTGTCCTATTATCTAGGAAATGGGAAAATCTAAAGCAGGAAGGGCTCCCTGACGCCTCCAATTAAGTCAAATCCCATGCTAATTAGTTCCCATCCTTCCCATTTAGCACAGTTAGTGAGTTCACCAGTCTTGTGTGAGTGCAGGATTACTGACTGTCTACTGCACTAAGCTGTTAGCTCCATCAGGGCAGGACCATGTCTTCTGTCCCGTTTTACTCATTATTTTATACCCAGTAGCCAGCACAGTGCCAGGCACATATGAATGCTCAATGCAATGTGTTATATGAATGAATGCAGAAATTCATAGATGAACAATGAATAAACCAACATGAACAAACATACGCTCTGGTCCTCCGTTTCCACAACTGTCGATTGAGGATTCAGACAATATCTTTCACCGTCGCACGATTTAAATAATTCTTTTCTTTTCAGGTCTATATTACCAGGTATAAGCCATGCTTATATTTAGAATACATTCATTCAACATATGTAGCAAATTGGAATTGCAAAGATAAAAGATGAAGATCCTGCCCTCAAGATATTTTCAGTTCAATTACAAATTCAGACAAGTTTATTAGAATACAGAGTGCTTGCTACTCTGACATGGACACATCCATACAGCGATGAGGGGACCCGGTACCCTATTTCACCTATCCTAGAGGAGAAATAATGGCAGAGAGGAGGGAGGGAAATGTCTAGAAGGCTTTCCAGAAGATATGACCCAAGAGCTGGCTTAATCAGATAAAGAAGGGAAGGAAGAAGGAAGACTTTCTGAGACTTGGTGTATGGATAAGGAGGCAAATGAGAACTTGTTATTTTCCAAGTAATGCCTGTAGCTGCATGTGGCTGGATGCATGACATATGGTTCAACCCATATGACAAACCCACAGGTCCCTCCCTCTTGGATCTAAACTTTTTTACCAGCCTAATGCACCTGAAGGATTGGAAGGTGTGATGTGTCTACCGTTAACTCTAGAATACAGACGCATGATGCTTAAAGGGCAGGGCTGTTGGGAGCCACGGCACTGGAGCAGGCCTGTATCTTGATAAACGATACTACACACAAATTTTTTAGATGCTTGTGATGATTCTTCCCCTTCCTCCAATAACACTGCTATCGATACTTTCAGAGAAGCTGGGAAGAACTGTGTTCCTATTTTGTAGATGAACAGTTGCAGGCAGGGACAGATACTTGCCAATATTTTCCAAATCATTAATGTTCAACTGTGAGACTGTTCAGCACTTTTCGTTCCCAAGAAATCAGAAATCTCATATATCTGCTTCAAGTGATTGATCTGAGTGCGAATTTCAGTATAATTGCTGTTGTTGCACCGACCGCAGACAATGAGGGATACGAATGCGCCTTTCAGCTGACTGACAGAAGAAGAACCAGTGAGGAGATGGGAGGGACAGATGAGCTCTGGAGTCCTTCTTTTAAACCCTGAGACTCTCCACATCTACCTTCACCCCCAAAGCTGGATCTAATACGGCTACCTGGGAGGAGATAAGCAGACAGGTGATTCAGAGGAAGAAGCAGAGGAGCAATGCTGCAGATGTAAGAGACAACTACTCTAGTCAATACGGCTCTCCCGTCTACTCCCCAACAGTGCCTGCAAATCTAGGTACGAAAGCGACTTTCAGTGGACTCTTCACGCTTCAGCCTCACCTCAAGTCCACGTTCACATTCCTGTTATGAGACTGGCCATTTCTAGCTCACGCACGGCAGTTTTCACACCTTTGTAAAGGTTGCATATTTGAAGTCATCCTCTTAAGGAACAAATTCAGTTACTGCACAGGCAAAAGGCCAGTGAAATGACTTTAAATGCTGATATTATTTTTAAAGGGCAAATCAATTTCCAAAACCAAATTAAATGGAAAAGTCATTAAAAAGTCATGGCAGGACTAAAGCATGTGTTTAGGTATGTCATTCCATTGCCCAAATCAAATGAAGTTCAAAAGCAATGACTTTTTGTCTCGGAGCAAACAGTTTACAAGAAAAAGTACAAATATCAAAAATAAAGGCTGAGGGCTTCCCTGGTGGCACAGTAGTTGAGAGTCCTCCTGCCGATGCAGGGGACACAGGTTCGTGCCCCGGTCTGGGAGGATCCCACATGCCGCGGAGTGTCTGGGCCCGTGAGCCATGGCCGCTGAGCCTGCGCGTCCGGAGCCTGTGCTCCGCAACGGGAGAGGCCACAACAGTGAGAGGCCCGCGTACTGCAAAAAAATAAAATAAAATAAATAAAGGCTGAATATTGGACCTAGCATCAGGCTGTACAGAATGTCACCCACTCTACTATCAGATTGAATATTTCACGCCTTCCCTTTCCTTGTAATAATTATCAAACCGCAGTTTGACAAATGGTTTGCAATTTGAAAGAAATCATGGGAAAGTTTATCTGGCTTAACAATGAATGTGTATACAACTCAATAAAAAGCATTTCCTTGCTGCTCACTCACAACTTCTTTCTCTACACACACAAGTAACAGCCTATGGTTAATGTCTCAGAGGTACTCGATGAGAATAAAGAAACGCCTTCTACATGTTGTAAATCAGAACACGCATTTGCTTTTTTAAATCCGTATTTTAAAAACTAAACATTCCCAAGGGTTTCTAACCCTCCAAGCACAATATTAAGTTTTCTTACATTCCAAACCCAACCAAGAGCTGAAACACACTTGCAGCAGGAAATTATACACGGTGATCACGTGGACTCTACTCAGCTTTGGAAATGCCAAGCCTCCTAACAGACTCCTGTCATCCTGGCTCACATTCTTACAGAACAAGAGGGACTTGATTTTTCTTCTTCAAAGGGCACGGGGAATTGGCAGACTTTTCTTCGAGGAATCAGGAAGGTGAAATCTATCACCTGAAATGATTACCAGATTAACAGCAGAAAGCGATCAAGTACCAGATCAAATTATCTGCTCACAACAGGTCATTGTGGGTTTAGGACTTCTTACAAAGATGTTTTGGAAAAAGCTTTTGTTCATCAAGAGGAGAGGAAGGAAAGAAGCCTTTGGGTCTCAAACTTCTCATTTCAGGTTTCTCTTAAAGCTCGGCTCTGCCTCTGTCTCCTGTCTTATGTCATACTTTCAGATTCAGGGAAGACTCTAATTCTACCTGATTGTATCACAGCAGTTGCAAAGCTGCAACAGCCGTGATGTGGAAAAAGCAAATTTTCCTAGGAGAAGTGGAGGAAAAGTTTGTGGTTTTGTCGTTTGGATTTTTGCTTTTTTAATTTTTTTTTATTACCATATACAATTGGTTTAGGTTCTAAGAGGAAACTTTTAAATTATGTAAAAAGCTGCTAATCAATTTTGAACACTGCCTCATTATTGAATATGTGCATCCCCTTGTCAGCAATAAAGAAGACATGATACTAATTATGCAAAGACAACTGTATCATACCAACAAGATACTTCATCTAGTCTTCCCTTAAAATGGGCGTTGTAATCTACTCAACATTGAGGTATCAGGCTAAAGAGGAGAGGAATGTTCTAGACCCTCACTGGTGCATCATTTTATGTATTCTTTCAGTAGCACAGCCTTTACTTGGTCAATCTGTGTCTTACTCTTCCTGCCTTTGACCTCTAGACACAATATGTTTTCCCACAGAATAATACTGACGGTGACACCTAGGTAACACTATTTTAGAATGGTCATTTTACTATTACGAAGGTTCTCAGCTTTATCAGAGAAAAACGCAACAAATTTCTGTCTTTTGGTGGAGCAGAAACAGTCACTTAACCGCTCTGTATCTCAGCTTTTGAAACAGAAAACAGGAAACAATGTTTCTCCCCTACCTCCTCAAGTTGTTATGAAAGTCAAGTGATATGACATGTGAAAGTGTTTTTGAAACATTTTGAGGAACCATCACAAATATGCAAGAACATAACCATTTGAGTGAGTTGAAATCTAATTTGTTAAATGAAGGTGGAGTAAAATGGAACTCAGACAATTATCTGAACGAAGGAGGGAGAAAAGAACAACTCTGGCTATTGAAAGTGATCCTTGCTCTAAATTACCCACACTGGCCTTTTACATTCCTCAAATACACCAAATGATCGTTTTTTTTTTTCCTCTTTGCCCTTACTTGCGGAGAGAAAGTCGAAGCTGAAGATATCATTACTGTCGTCATTATTACTGTGCAGCACACCTGCTAGTCACAATGTTCAATAACTACTGGACATATGGTAACTGCTTTTCATGCTAAAAACTAATAGGCGTATGTCGCCTGGTTAAATGACACATCTAATACGTTTGAGAACTGATTCACAGCAATCATTCACAGGAATGATTTATATTTTCACAGCTAAATGCCCACCACACAAACTTTTCTTGATCTAATTCTGCTCCACAGAACTATTTGGCTGCACAAAAGTGCTCTTCTATTCTAAATCGTTCCATGTCTTCAGCACTATGAGAGTTTCCACAGTATGAACATTGCTGTACACGCCTGTCTACTGCACTAAGCTGTCAGCTCCATCAGGGCAGGACCATGTCTTTTATCCCGTTTTACTCATTATTTTATACCCAGTAGCCAGCACAGTGCCAGGCACATATGAATGCTCAATGCACATGGTTACAGCGCCATTTACAGAACTTAACATAGATGAATCGTAATGGTATCTACTTTGAGCCTATACCACAAAGCAAACCCGGGAATGCCTGCGACTCTGCCCTCTCATCTTTACAACCCTGCCTATCAAGGCGCCCTCTCGTCCTACATTCTTTTCACGGCGAACAAATTGGGACCCTCTCTATTCTATTAATTTCCTTGCCAGAACATGGCTGTCCATGTCTTAGTCATGAGTATCCCTGAAAGGCTAGCCAGATACTTTGCTTTCCTAGGCACAGTTTTGCTAGAGACAGTGTTATTTCTAAGTATTGATCTGGCAAAAGAACTAAGCAGGCCGACTGTCCAAATGTAGACACACACCCCCATCATGGGGGAAACGGCCAAGGGGGAAAAGGTGCAATGGAACTCAAGTTCAAATTTCCATGTTCCATCTGACTTTGAAAAGCCAAGGTGATGCTATGAAAGGTCAGATTCAAGATAAGTCGCATCTTCATTTGCTAAAAGAGGAAAAGTTCAGACCATCTCAGGGAATCATTTTGCTTTAGTAGTAGAATATACAATGGATTATCAAACCCACTTTTTGTCCAGCTCAGAGCTCTCACTATGCAGATAGTGTTCACCTTCCGCAATACTGGCTGTTTTATTCTTTGATGGTTATATGTAAGCCATTTGTAATAAAGCAAACTGTAAAAATAATTTATAGTTTAAGGTATCATCATAGCTCTTCCTTGCCAAATATCTTTACTATTTCCCATGCTAATTGTATGTTCCTTCCAAAAAACCAATGGTGTGTGAAGAAGCTTCATACGTGGAAAGTAAAGTAAGCATTTGATGTAGATTGCACTATGATGCTATAGCATTCTTCACACACACCCCAAAAAATGAGGGAACCTCAGATTTTGCTGGGGAGAACAACATTATGATGGACCCAGGAACTACAGCAAATAATGAAACAAAATGAATGGTAGTGCAGCTTGTTGCTTTCAGTTTCATAACTTCACAGACACTTGGTGCTTGGTACCGCAGACCCCAAATCCATCTGATATCCTTAGTAACATTAATAAGGCCTTCTCTTTGCAGTTTTCCAACTTGCTTTTCAAATAAAACAATGTTAATAATAAAGCATTTGTCTTTCTGCTTCTTAAGTTGACACATGATTATATCCAAAGAACAGAAAGGATACAACTGAAATATTTTTGAAATAAATTTCAGATAGTTCAGGGTACATTGTCTTCCACCTAGCGGGCATCAAAGGATACTCACATAATCCTTCTAAGAAACGGTGTCCATGTTTCGCTCATAATAAGCACAGAAAATGGAAAACCATTTTCCCAAAGACAGACAACGAAATATTTCCTTCTGCTCTGAAGGCTGCTCCCAAGATACCATCACACACTTATTTAAAATCTTTTAACAGGCTAAAAAGATGAGAAAATTAGCTTTTAATTAGCAGTGTGGATTGAAGGTTTTAGCATTTCCTTTCTCCTCCTTTTTCAACATATGTGATAAAGCATCGAGCTTAGTCATACTGAGCACTTGAATCTACATATCCTGGTCCACCTCTCCCTGAGACAGACTGAATCATTTCATCTTTGAAACATTCAGTTTCCACACATGTATCACATAACCCTGAGAATACTACCACCAACATCAGCAGAGCACCATGGATGCAGGAGGGGAGAAACTTGAAGGAAGGGGTGTCCGCAACAGTGAATACTATGGAAAATGAGAAGTAATGATCAGATTTTGTGACTAGGAGTTGCATGTTGGTCCCTGAGAAAATAATTTCAGTTGAGTAGGATGGGCAGACATCAAGCCATATGTGGTGAAAAAGAGCGTAGGGGACAAGAAAAAAAAAAAAGTGACAAACAGTGCATACTCTCTCTAAAAACCTTTGCCAATGAAGCTGGGAGGAAAGTTGATCACCAATGGGCAGAGGGAAGTAATTAGGGAACTGAGGCCTGGATACCAGTCCAGCAACGATCAAGGAAGCAGCACTGAAATAAATCCCTGGGGAGTCCTGACAAAGAAGGGAGGCAAGAGAGGCCACAAAGCACGTGAGTGGTGACAAGACACCCTCCTTGACCAAACTCTAAGTCCTCCAGACCTTGACCTTGGTGTCTATTCTTGTTGGGCCTGCATCGCCAGCTGTAGCAAGAATCTTGCTAAGTCATTTTAAAGTGAACTCTGCATCCTCATCTGATCAAATTCCTTACCCCAAACCCACATCCTTGGTATCTGATCACCCTGGTCTGCCTTGAGCAAGAATCCCGTTAGATCGGTTTAACCAGAATCCTCCCTTTACCCCTGATGCCTCTATAGCAATTTTCCAACCACAGACTGACCCTGCTCTTTGGCTGTAAATCCCAACTTGCACAAGCTATAATGAGAACCAAGTCCAGTTTTACACTGAGGTCTCTTTTCCCTATTGTAATAGTCCTGAGTAAAATCTATTTTTATTGTTTTAATTAGTCAGCCTCTGGTTTTTCTGTAATAGTGAGCAGGGGGGACAGGTAAGAAAAAAGGGATCAGCGGGGGGCAAGATTGAATTCAGTGGACGTCGGGAAATGAGGTTGAATGAAGACACCTGTTGGGGGAAGAAAAAGTGATACTGGGAGAGCAGAAATTTTGAAAAATTCCGTGTTCAAACCTCTAGTAGATTATCTTAGCCATATCACACTTTATTATTTCCTCATCCTTTTAGAAAACAGATTCAACCAAAATTTCCCTCTGCTGCATTTCTCAGAGACAAGAAATACAAACATGCCACAGAGAAGTACATTGCTGATTCAGAGATGGAGATGGATGTCATAACCACCGAATTATTTGCAAGGCAACACAGCAAAGTGTTACTGAACAAGGAATTCACAATTCTCCACTTCAGTAATGCATTTATAAAAGCACAGGTAAGGGGCTTCCCTGGTGGCGCAGTGGTTGAGAGTCCGCCTGCCAATGCAGGGGACACGGGTTCGTGCCCCGGTCCGGGAAGATCCCACATGCCGCGGAGCAGCTGGGCCCGTGAGCCATGGCCGCTGAGCCTGCGCGTCCGGAGCCTGTGCTCCGCAGAGGGAGAGGCCACAACAGTGAGAGGCCCGCGTACCGCAAAAAAAAAAAAAAAAAAGAATGGCAGGGTTTTATCAGGGAAAGTTTCAGTGAAGTTAACATGTGTTGCTTGAAATAAGCTAATTCTTCTCTCCTGAAAACAATAGTATCAATATGCTCTCCTCATATTGTTCTTCTCCTTCCAGTTTTATTGAGATGTAAGTGACATACAGTACCGTACAACTTTAAGGTTTCCAGCATAATGATTTCACTTACATACATCATGAAATGATTATCACAGTAAGTTTAGTGAACATCCATTATCTCATATAGATGCAAAACTAAAGAAATACTTTTTCCCTGTGATAAGAACTCTTAGGGTTTACTCTCTGTACAACTTTCCTATATGCCCTACAGCAGTGTTAATGATATTTATTGTGTTGTACATTACATCCCTAGTACTTTCTTATCTTATAACTGGAAGAGGTTTGTACAGATGCCACGTATCCAGCCACAGTGCTCGACTCTGAAGAGGCAGTGAATAAATATTCACTAAATGAAGAAATGGATGCTACTTCTTCAACCTCACCAATTCTAATTTATTTATTTTCAGGGAGAAGCAAGTAAGAATGATACAAGGAAAGCAAGAGTTAATTCCATTAGAACTCCTGGCATTATATGCATACCACTTATGACACAGTCCATTCTACTTTACATTATAGTTACTTCTAAGCAAGGTTTTTCTATTATCCTGTAAGCTCCTCAGTCCAAAACCACAATCTGACGTCCTCCTTGGAACCCAAAGAAACACCTAATATAGAATGTTTTGCACACATGAGGCATTAACAAATATTTGTTGAATGTTCAACTTATGTTTAATATAAACTTCTACCAGCACGATATTACATAAATATACATACTGAGGAGAGTGCTGGTAATGAACTGCCTCATGGTGCCCAGCCTGAAGGCAGGTTTAAAGGAAATTCATCATTTATGTCAGTCAAGCCTCACGATGTACCATATCCAAGGATCCAAACAGCATCCTCACTGATTTCCTCTGGTCACTTCGTATTACTGTATACTGAAACCAAATATAAGGCAGCTTTAGAACTGACCTGCTTATAACAAGGTAGAGATGAACTTCCCTGTGGGCAGTTCTTCTAAAATTCCTGGTCACTTCGTATTACTGTATACTGAAACCAAATATAAGGCAGCTTTAGAACTGACCTGCTTATAGCAAGGTAGAGATGAACTTCCCTGTGGGCAGTTCTTCTAAAATTCCTGGCTGCAGAGGTTGCTCACCCTGCTACACCTGCCTGGGCTTCAAACCCCACAGTTAAGCCTTGCCATGTGGATGACTTTTGGAACTCTGTGCCATAGATGTCAGCACAATAAAGCTTTTTTGCTACCATCAGGGAAGAACTCATTGGCATAGTCCAAGAGTGATCTGTCTTGTTTTGAACTCTGTTCTGTAGATGGCATGGTACAGTAAGGTCTTATAAACAGATAATAAATGAAATGGATACTGTTGCATGTAAAATCCATTCTGAGAAGAGAAGTCTGACAGTAAAAAGGAAATAAGAAAGTATATGCAAGTCTTTATCTTTTCCACGTCATCAGTATCAGCTTCAGGAAGGAAGGGGTCTCGAATGTATTAATTCAAATGCAACATATGGTGACTTACCCCGATGGACCCCCCAAAATCTTTGGTCAGACTGCAATTAAAGAGATTCTAATGGTCTAATTAGGAGCAAAGTGACTTTCTTAGCAAAAGGAAAAATACCAGTCTCCTAGATCCACGACCTTTAATCACCTCTGCTGATCTGGGACTATCAAAGAGAGCATTTTCTCCCTCCTTTAAAATCAGGCCGTAAATGCTCTCAAAAACTGACTCCTAAATTTCAGGATTAAGAAACACTTAATCAGCCACTGAAGTCCCAAATATAGGGTGAACTCAACCGTAGCGATGATTACTAAAACACCTCTCACTTAGAAAACAACCTAATATGGAAAGAGGATCCACTTTAATCACACACAGGGGAAATAAGTTAATAAAGAATAGAAAATAGAACCTCTTTATGGGAGGATTTTTCCCTAACAAAGTATGAACCCTGGAAACTATTGCTAGAATTGCATGTAATATACTAAGAGTATGGTAAGTTTACCCAAGTATAAAAATAATAGTTGCCCCAGGGACTTCCCTGGTGGTGCAGTGGTTAAGAATCCGCCTGCCAATGCAGGGGACAGGGGTTCGAGCCCTGGTCTGGGAAGATTCCGCATGCCGCGGAGCAACTAAGCCCATGCGCCACAACTACTAAGCCTGCGCTCTAGAGCCCCCGAGCCACAACTACTGAGCCTGTGAGCCACAACTACTGAAGCCCGCGTGCCTAGAGCCTGCGCTCCGCAACAGGAGAAGCCACTGCAATGAGAAGCCTGTGCACCACAACTAGAGAAAGCCCGTGCACAGCAATGAAAACCCAACGCAGACAAAAATATAAATAAATAAAATTTATTTATTTAAAAAAAAATAATAGTAGCCCCAGAAGAAAAGACTTCTAGAGAGAAAGAGGTAAGGGAAGAATCCACAGAAGCATTGCTCTTTTTAACCGGTTTTAGGATCCCCAAAACTCACTCTCAGTTTTTGTCTCAGGAAAACCTTTGGGACAGGAAAAGGAAAAATACACTCATCAAGCCCCCAGAAGAGTCCAGATCCTACAAAAGTTCTCTGGGAAAAAAATATTCAATCACTTAATCTAAACCACAACCTTTTGGGCATAGGTTTTATTACCTCCATTTACACATGAGTAAACTGAAGCTCAAAGTAGCAACAGAAAAATAGTGATGATGTAAGTGAAGTAAGATCACCCTGGATAACTTAGTTCCGGAAACCCCCTTTGAAGGTACCTTTTCATGCTATACACAATGTTTTCTTTCTTCCAAGGTACGTTTTCCACGTCACCTACCATTTGAGTTCCATGAGCTTATGCCTAGAGGCACACCCAGAAGTGGGAGTCATGCAAGGACAGGAGCAGACTGGGAGAGGTGAGAGCTGCCCAGCATGTGCATCAGGGGAGGTGACAGGAGATTTCTACATGGACAAGATGCTGAGCGCTTCAGCATGACGCTGTTCCCCTAGCTTCTGAGATGGGCAAGTGTGAAAAGAGTACCAAGAAAGACAGCTCAGCACCCCGTCTGGCTCCACCCATGGCAGCATGTCCTAGGGGAGCAGAGCCTAACATCTGGAGCCAGACTGCCTAGGTCAGAACCCGGTTACCACTTCCCAATTCTGTAACATTGAGCACATCTCATTGAGCACAATCTCTCTGCCTAAATGGCCTTACCTGTAATAACAGCACCCGCTTCACATGGTTGTTGGGAGCATGAAATGAATATATATAAAACTCTTTGAACAGTACCTGGCCAATAAGCACAATAAGTATTAGTTGTTACTGACATTGTTTCTGTATATGATATTGAATATGAAGCCCCAGCACTGGGTCATTCAACAAAAGGTACATGTAGGACATTGACAATGAACTATGAGAAATATAAAACTAACAACAAGCCCTCACACATGCCACAGACTGTTCAGACACATACCAAGTAACAGAGGTTTCCTTTTGTAATGAAAATTTTAGCTACACAGATCACAACAGTATCAACCAATAGAAGGGGAAGAGGCAGAGTAACTGGAGATCAGCAATAGAAGGTTTAAATTTTTTCCATGAGTGTCATATACACAATCAGGTTATTAGCCATTTGAATTGGACTCACATCAGTGGTATGTGGTATCATTGTTCACGCCTTCCCCTAAACACGATGGCATCAAATCAAAAGGAGAGGATTAAGCAGCCTTATCAGCAGAAAACACCAGGCATGGGTGCACCTTTGTAAGTAACCAAGCGTGGCCAAATTCCTTCTTTAAAAGACACAGCCTACGGCAGAAGCAGGCCACCACTAGAGTAAGAAAAAAATAACCAATTTCTCATCTAATTTTCTGAACGCTGGAGTGAGGTTAAACCACATGACATTTAGTGACACTACAGATCTCTGTGCTTACCTAGAGCTGAAAGAACAAACTCCCCCCACTGCAAAGTGAATTTTGGAAAAAGCGTTGACAACAGTGAGAAAAGAACTCTGTCCTTTCCAGCCAATACAACATTAGATTTATAAAACTGCTGCCTCTGTTGCTGGTGAGTAATCCTGCCACATTGTTCCTGTATATGAAAATTAATAGGACAGATGCTGGCTGCAAGGTTCACTGAAATTCAATGTAAGGTTTTTTTCTTTAATGGCAGTAAGAACAGAGGTATCCTTCTGTGTCCAAACTGAATGCTCATGTAGAATAAAAACATTTATAGTTTGCTATATCTCTGTGTTAATAGACATCATTTATAGTAGATTTTAAGACACAGACAATTTTTGTGTCTCAAAAATCTTAAAACCGTGTCTCATCATCTGGAACATCCTATGAAATCTAGGTTTTGGTAGGACTGCCATCTAAGGCAGCTGCTCGTCCACTAGTACTTAGAGGGTAAAACTTGCCTTGACAATGCAGAAAGAGGAACTGAACAAACAGGGAGAAAAAGGAATATTCACTCATACAGCGTGTCCTATCAGTAAGATCAAAGGCATACCTTTATCTATGTGTCTAGTTATTCATTAAGCAAATTTCTATCAAGTGTCTACTATGTTTCAGATATTGAGCAAGATGCCATGGATAAAAAGGTTTGTTTCCTGGCCTCAGGAAGCACTCAGTCTAGCTGAGGAAGATAACAAACTATAAATTATACTAGAGTAACATGCATTAGGATAAAGGTACAAGAAGGAGTGGGGTAGGTGGGGGGGGGGTAGGCGGAACATGATGGTCAATGATTCTTTGAAGAGGTTATCAACCCACAGTCTTGTGGTACGTAGAGTTTAACTTCTTCCATTGAACTAAACCTCTCACGACTAAAATAAAAGGATTTAGAAAGGGGTAGAAATGGCTGCATTGGATGTGATGTGAACCCATCAAGTCATTTTGTCGCATATTAAGTTAGATCCAGGGGTGGGGAGAAAACAAGCACTTAGCACACTTACCAAGAGTAATGATGAGTCAGGAGCACCTGACCTAAAACAAGCTTATCTACAGAAAATTTGCATAAAGCAAATATGACTGGTGTAAGTGAACCTATGAGTAACTAGTGGTGCCCAAGTGATCCTAGGAGAGAATAATCCTTATTGAGAAGCCAGATAAAAAATCAGGTTAACCAGAATGGGTAGGAGTATTTGTCCGACAGTCAGGGGACCTAGGGATCCTTTTCCGACCATTAACCACCTGTCAGTCATGTGCCCTTGGGTAAATCAATCTCTTTCAGTCTGGGAACCTCAGTGTCCCTGTATGAAATGAGGAGGTTTGACAAGATTAGGTTTTCAAGCTGTGCAGGAAGGGGAATGGGAGGGGACAGAGCCAGGTGTCCACCTCTGTCTCTGGCACACACTGGAGCTAATTAGGGAAGCTTCTCCCGGAGGACATGGGGAGAGATGTTATCTTGAAAATCACTGAAGGAGATTGTCTCCGAAATCCTCTGGAGCCCTGATATTATCTGAATGTATGGGCTACTCTCTACATCTTCAAAATGTAAAGAGAGCAAGGAAGATAAGGTAACGATTCCCTGAATTATTTGCAGTCTGGTATTAGCATGAATTTTTAAATTGTTTTTAACTTGATAAAGTATTTCTCTTACACCTGAAATTAAAGGGACAAATGGCTGTCATCTTAAATTATTATCGCTGAAGGTCCGTTTCTCCTTAAGCGTTAACAAAACCGCAAGTTGCCAAACACAGTAGGCTGGCACTTTTTTCTGGTTTACTTTCTGGGTTTGGTTCCACGTTTGCCTTATACATGTGGATTGTGCCCTAAAAACAGCCAAGTTATTGAGCTCCTTGTTTCTTCCTTCTGATCCACTTTCCACATTTCTGGCCTCAAGAAAATTCTTGCTGTGGTCCAAATTGTTTTCAGGGTTCCTCACTGTCTACACGTTCAAGTCCAAACTGTTTAGAGTGGAGTGCATACAAGACCCTCCATGACCAGCTACTTTCTACCTGTCTATCCCGGGCTCTTGCAAGACCCAACCCACCCTGAACTACAGAAGTTCCTTCCAAGTACCATGGTCTTCCAAGCATCCACTGTGTCTGCCCAGAACGCCTCCCACTCTTACCTTGCTGGCAAATAAGCCACTCATCTTTCAAATCTGTTTAATCATCACTTCCTCAGCAACAGAATGAGCATTCCTTCTTTTGAGATCCAACTACAGTTGTAAAACTGTACTGCAAATCTAATACCCAGAAAACTCCTTGAAAGAAGGGATTCAAATTTGTCTTTGAATGTCCAAAACCTATCACAATGCCCAACACATACTAGGCAGCCTAAAATATTTGCTTCATGTACATGCAAACATGAGTGAATGAACAAATGCTAAGCCAAAATAACTAAGAATAAAGCGTATGTCACACTTAAAAGAAACATGGCTATTGGGAAACGGAAAACATGCCTCTCCACAATGGCTCTGCAGCATCCTCTCCCTTTTCTTATCGTGTTTGTATCCTACCCAGCACCTAGCAAAGAGATACAAACCTATTAGGTGCTCCAAGATACTAAATGATAGAAGAACGCCCCAATGACAGCAAATATGTAACCATCCTCATAGTAAGAAAACTGGATCAGTGAGAATATTTCCGAGTTTGAGTGTGTATGTGTGTGTGCGTATGTGCGCATGCTTTTCCACCTGAGGGCCGGAAAAACCAATCTTCCATGTCACTGGGGCGGAAGATCAAGTACCAAGCATGACTAAATGATGCGAGGTCAGAGTAAGATATCCTGTTTGCTACAAAGTAGCCAAATTATACTTGGATGAAAAGGAGAGACTAAGGCAGGGCTCAGGTATAATGCCGTCAGACTTGGCTGGGTAGGAAGGAGACTGTATTATTTTATATGCTGATATTTTTTTCCTGGAGGGAATTTTAATATTTCTATTTTATCTGAATGAAAAGAAAAGTAGAAAGATAGAAAATACCCCATTTGACTTTTTGCTTCTTCACAGATGATTTATCTTACGGAAAGAGCTTGCACTTGGGCCAGCTCCATCAATGTATCCTCCGTGTTCTATGACTACAGTTTACTGGCTGTCTTTGTCACTGCATTTGGAATGGGACCACTGCAAATTGAAGCAAGTCATTTTTTTTTGCGGTACGCGGGCCTCTCACTGTTGTGGCCTCTCCCGTTGCGGAGCACAGGCTCCAGACGCACAGGCTCAGCGGCCATGGCTCACGGGCCCAGCCGCTCCGCGGCATGTGGGATCTTCCCGGACCGGGGCACGAACCCGTGTCCCCTGCATCGGCAGGTGGACTCTCAACCACTGCGCCACCAGGGAAGCCCGAAGCAAGTCATTTTGCCCATCACCTTGATACTAAATTTAGGCCCCATAAGTTTTCTTAAATTATTTATTGCTGCATTTGTACAATCATTTGTCCTTTTCCTCATGAACACAATGTGAGCTCATTTTCTCTTCTTTGCAGGGACACTCCACTTACGAGGGCCCCTCCACAAAACAATTCCGTGATTCTAGACCATTCTTCACATTGGCCTTGGGAGATCGACTATTTGGCTCCTTGCCCTGCCGGCCGCCTCTCCAGAGGGCCACAATCCCATCCCTATAACTTCACAGGAAATGCTTCACTCATGAGATACCTGAGTAAGGCAAGTGAAGCTGACTAGCCGTGGGTATAGTATTTCTGTCTTAGACAAGTGATATTTTTGCCTTTCCTCAAATACATTTTCTGTTTCCATTTTGTTACTGCCTGGGAATATAAAATGTAATTCGGGCCAAACAGTTGAAAAGAGAGAGAGTGGGCTACTTTGTGCCCTAAAACATCTCGCTCAAAAATAAGGGAGCCTAAAGGGAAAAAGGCTTTCCAGTTTGGGCACCGAAAAGGATATCCCTGACTTGTATCCTAGCGTGTTTAACCATTTCATATGGCTAGACATTATTCTCCTTTTCCATCACTAGAGAACTGCAAAATAATGCAATACATAACACTAGGAATAATGATCCATTCCTTTGGGGAAATAAAGCACAAACATACACAAAAACAGCAATAAAGGAAAAATGTTTCATTTCTTTGTGGCTGAATTTCCAGCTCTTATCATTTGACACTTTTGATGCAAACATTTGTTTTGAGTCGGGGAAAAGAAGTAATTACCACTGAATTCGCAGCAGGGACCAGTGGGATTCTTACCTAGGACAAGAATTGGGAAGGATCAGTGAACAAAGGATGGGCAGAGAATGAACAAAACTTAAAAACAATAAGGCTTTTAAAATTATAAAGCTAAAATAATTAATTCAACTTAGGATATTAATAACTGTATGGAGATCAAAAAATGTTGAAACAGCATTTGCTAAAATTTAAATAGATTCTTGATAAAAATACATAATAAAATATTTATATCTCAATCTAAAAGACAGCATTATGTTTCAGTGGGATGTCTGGGCCTTTCTGAGCTGAAATAAGGAAAAAAAAACATTGCCTCAACTTTCTATACAGTTTAACTACTTCTAGAGGAATTACTGAATACAATTAGGCCAGAGAAAGAAAGGGCATAAAAATTGAAAAGGAAGAGATAAAATGAACATTATCTATAGATTTACACTTGGGACCTTGGAAAACATACAAGAATCAATTGCTAAAATGTTACAAAAATCAGATAATGCAGCAGGTCCAAAGTTAATATACACAAGTCGATAGCTTCTGTTTATACAAAGATCCCACTTCAAGGGCATAAAAAGGATAATGTGGGAATAAAATAAACAATGAATGTGTCATATCCACTGGAGGAAAACCGTAAAACACTGCCAGAGGACCCAAAAGAATGCTCAAACAAATGGAAAGGCATACCATGTTCCCAGCTAGAAATAATCAACATCACTTGGATATTTCTAAATCAATCTTGACGTGACCCTAAAAAAAATAACAATAGAACTTGTTTTGGAAACAGACAAGCTGAGTCTAAATTTCTTAAGGAAAAATAATTAAGAATGGTGGAACAGTCTGAAAACCAGGAATGCAATGAAGGGAGAACAGTCCTACATTATATTAAAATATATATAAAATAATTAATATAAAATTAAATATAAAATAATACAAGTGATACCAGCAAAAGAGACAGATTTCATGGGACTACAAAGATACAGTTTCAGATACCAATTGAAATTTGGTATGTGATAAAGATGGTATCTCAAATATGTGGAGAAAAGATGGATTACTTAATAAGTGATACTGAGACAACTGGGTCGTCATTTACAAGACGAACATTATTTAAGTCATACTTTATATCTTTAGGATAAATGCCAAATGGATTACAGTAAGTATTGTTTATTCTCAGAATAGGTAGGGTCTTTCAAATTATGACAAAGCCAGAAGCTATAAAAAATACTGGAAGTTATTTGCATAAAAATTTTAAATTTCTCTATGGTGAATACCAGCAAAAGCCAACTAAAAGGACAAACAATAAACTGAAGAAAATATGTGCATTCTGTTTGTGAGATATGTATTTCCCCCAATAGACAGAAGCTCCTATAAATGAGTAACCAAAACAAAACAAAAAACTGATGGAAAATGGACAAAGTATACAAACACATTTCACAGGAAAACACAAATGGTTTTATGGACATATAAAGATGATAACTCATTCTAGGAAGAAAAATGTGTATTAAGACAATACTGAGTTGTTTTTTGTTGTTGTTTTTTACTTATCAGAATGGTAAGGATCAACCAGTCTGATAACACATTGGGTTGATAAGGACAAAGAGATTATATTATGGATTGCCGGTGAAGATATAAAATCCTGTGGCTTCTAGGACAGCAATTTATAGTATTTATCAAAATCTAAAATGCACACACACCATTTGACCTAACGCTTTCATTTCTAGGGGTCATCCTCCAGATCCATCTGCACACATGGAAATTATAAACATGCAAGGCAGTTCACTACAGTGCTGCTTTTAAGAGAAAATGTTGGAAGAAAGTAAATACCCAGCAATAGGGGTTTCATTAAATAAACTAAGGTTGATAGTGCACTTGCTTTAAGAGTAAACTCTGTGTACTCATTTGGAAAGAGCTCCAAGATAAACTGCTTAGTGAAAAAAAAAAAAAAAAGAATGTGCAGAGCAATGAACATGATATCCTAGTAATTGTTTAAAAAGAGAACAAAACATTTTCACACACTTAAAATATCTAAATATCTGAAAAGATACATAATGAAACTATAACCATTCCCTTTGGAGAGGGGAATCAATGGCTAAGAAACAGGGATGGGAAGAGAACTTTACTTTGCCCCCTCTGATCCTAGTAGGTGTGTAAACTATGTGTATATGAGAACACATGTGTAAACATGTTAACATATGGCCTATTCCATAATTATGAAACTTAAAATAAATATCAAAATAAGCCACATTTTAATTCAAAATTTAGTTTTTGATTGCAATGCTTTTATAAACATAAGCATGGCCCTACCCAAAATAATCTTAAATTAAAATACTGTATTTCAAGAAAACTTTTTCAGGTTTTGATGGGAGAAATAGTGGACTAGAAGCCAAGAGATGAAGTTTCCAGGCTGAGGTTCATTGCTTTTCTTGCTCTTGGCTCTAGATTCAACCAAAATAAAATGAATATGTTGCATATTACAAACTCTAAGGTCCCATCCTGAGCTAATAGACTGGACCTGTGCTATAAGGTTGCCACTAGCGTGTGGCTATTTCAATTTAAATTTCACTTTAAATTATTTAAAATTCAACTTTAAAAGTCTGTTCCTCACTTGTGCTAGCCACATTTCAAATGCTTAATAACCACATGTGGCAAGTGGCTACCTCATTGGCCAGTGCAGACATGGAACGTTTCCATCAAAGAAATTTATATTGGACACTGCTGTCCTAGACTCTATAAACCGGGATGATTGTTTAATATATGACATTATTTGATACAAGAGAGTTAACACAGAAGGGAAGGGCATGTACCCTCTTCCTTGTATATGTTTATACAGGTTAATGTGAGTGAAGAGAATATCAAGGGCAACTCTAATGAGGAAACTACACCATTAAAGAGCAATATACAGCCTAAGGGGCTTGTGAAGAAATGACCACAAGCCAGGCTGGGTGATGTTGATGAATCTGAATCCACTTATCCACTCACCTGGGTCTGATAACCCAAGCTGTGAAATCACGTCATTATCCATCATTATCGTCACTGAAATATCAAACATCTTCTACAGTATAGCCATCTCCTGTTTCCTTTTAGCTTACCAGATTTTATGAGGCTCCACATGATTCAGTTTAGGACACAGATAAACAAATGACATATACACACTGCTATATATACAGTAGATAACTAATAAAGACCTACTATATAGCACAGGGAACTCTACTCGATTCTCTGTATAGACCTATGTGGAAAAAGAATCTAAACGAGAGTGGATATATGTATAACTGAATCACTTTGCTGCACACCTGAAACTAACACAACACTGTAAATCAACTATACTCCAATAAAAATTAAAAAAAAAAAAACTAAAGATTCTCAAACCAGCTAACACACTAACCAATCTTCAAAAGGGTGTACTTTTCTAAGTGATGAGATAGTGCAGGGCACGCGCTATTTGACATAAGTAATGATCATTAGTTGTGGACTCCGGGGTCAGGCAGCCCTGAGTTCAAATTCTGACTCTACTATTAATTAGCTATGTGACTTGGCAAGTCATGTAACCATAGTCACATTTTATAAAATGTGTTAATAGTTCCTACCTCATAGATCTGTTGGCAGAGAGATAAATATATGCAAAGGACGTAGTACATTGGCATATAATAAGTACTCGTTAAATGGTACTATCAATAACGCTCCATAATATGTTTTTTAAATGGTTGCCTGGTCCTCATGGTATCAATATTAACTAGCAATAATAGCATATTACTAATATGTATTAACTTCAGACCATTTACAAGATAGAAAACATACTATGTGACCTTCAATTTTTGTAATTCTAAAGGCAGAGAGGAAAGTTAGGTGCTGAAAGACTAAATGTCCAGTGACATAGCCTGGGTATACAACATGCTCCTGAAATAAATCTGGTACAACCAATGGGAAAGGGTAGGGGAAAGCAAAAAAGAGTCATCAAACCACTGAACAGAAGGATATTAAGCATTTTTGCTTACTGGTTTACCTGTGTATAATATACATAGCATCTTCTACAGATTAACTGCTCAGACAAGAAGACTGGTTTTGGTCCTGCTACATTAAAAATTAAATAACAGCTTCCCTGGCCGCGCAGTGGTTGAGAGTCCACTTGCCGATGCAGGGGACACGGGTTCGTGCCCCGGTCCGGGAGGATCCCGCATGCCGCGGAGCGGCTGGGCCCGTGAGCCATGGCCGCTGAGCCTGCGCGTCCGGAGCCTGTGCTCCGCAACGGGAGCCACAACAGTGAGAGGCCCGCGTACCACAAAAAAAAAATTTTAAAAATTAAATAAATAAATAAAACTTCTGTGGTTGGGGTGTGTGCGTGTGTGAGGGAGAGGGAGAAAGATTTTCTTTTTGCAAATCCTTATGAAAATCAGTGGCTCCACAAAGTCAGATTACTGATGCGGATTTGGTGTCATATGGTTGGCGGATGTTTAGCTAACTGGCAACCTTCAGAGGGAGATGGCAGACCACAAACATATTTGCCAAGAGCTCATGAGTAAAATTAGTGCTAGGACAGGTTTAAATCATGCTTCACTCATGGCGCCTCACACCACTGCACTTATTAAGAACAGGCAATGGTTTTTGAAACATGTCCGGATTTCAAGAACCTACCTGCAACCCAGCCCAGGAGGGTTTTACTTTTACCTGAGCCAAACACAGTCATGCTGGGTGAAAATATCTCCCCTACTGACTTGCCAAAATGTGTAAAATCTCCACTGTTGGGAAACTCTTTGTCTTGAAGCCTAGAGAAACTTGCTAAAACTTGAGTTAGTTCCCTGGGAGTTAACCCACTTGCACCTGCTATGGGATGAGCAAGAGGATTTTACCAAATGTCATCTAATTCACATGAGATCACGGAGCACAACTCAGGACACAGGGGATGAAGAAAATCCAAAAATGGCACAAGGGTTTTTGCTGTGTAGAGAACAGAACACTGAAGAACTCAAGCAAAAGTGGGTTTGCCCAGGCCAATAATTATTGGGGAATTTTAGCTAATGGTGGTTCTTTCCCTTTAGCTGTCATTTTAACAAAAATCTATTGAGCCATCACTGGTGCTCATGGAACCAGGCATAGGCATAGGCTACTCTCGATAAAATTTCCCGAAGGAATTCACAGTTACGTGTGCTTATCTGCATCCGTCTTGAAAACTAACTTGCCGAAGATGTTCTTTTCAGAAATCATAATCACTCCAGACTATAAACTCTCCAAGGCCAAGGCTAAGGTTTCACCATAGGATCTCTACATGTTAGGCATCTGTTGCTTCCAGAGAGATGTTCCTGAACATCTCTCTGGAGCCATATGCTTTTCTGAGCTATACGTGGGCAGCGTAAACTTACCCATTGGAATATGAACATCAGCATAGCCTGTGTGTTAAAAAGGCACTAAGACTTTAAGCTAACCAAGCAAAAAACATTTCCTCCCTCTCCCTTTGCCTAATTTCCCATCCTTCCCCACCATGTGCCTTTCACAACAATGTTCCTTCCAACAGTCTCCTCACTTGTCCATGACTGCGCTATCTGCCTCTAAAGGGAAGAGGTGGGGGGCTGAGTCACACTGAGGTTTTCAGGTGGCTTTTAGCCTTTGTTAGATGATGTGGGGATGCCGCAGCTTTGCGAAGCTGGCTTCTCTGCCTGGTGGCTTCTTCCTAAGCAGATAAAGCTCTCAGGTTCTAGTTTTTAAAGAAGGCTCGTTTGCAATCAAGTCACCTTGAAACACCTGCAAAAGGTGAACTGATTCCCAGATAAAGTACACGAGAAATGGCCATAGAATTTGGACTGTTTGCAATTTTAATAACAAGAGTTTGAAGACAATAGGGAACTACAACTGAATCTTTCACATGTGTGACAAGGTCAAGATCGCATTGCAATAAAGAGAGCCCACTCAAAGGAATCTCTCCTACCTCTGCTCTAATTTTTGCTCTGGGAAGAAGTAAGATAACACTGTTGAAAGAAATACAAGGTAACAGAGTTTATGCAAGAAAGGGATGAGGGAAGACATAATAAAACCATAAAATGTCAGCCATTCTCTGCCACCATGGCCACCATGAATAAAATCTAGGGCATTCAATGGCTAGTTTATTTCCCATCTCGACTTTTCAATTCAAAGCAGAGTATCACTAAAAATAAGCCTTACACCCCAACTGCAATTGGGGATTCAATAAATCGCATCTGAAGATGCATCTCAAGCCAAAGCTCTTTTCCTAGCTAGGAGACCTTGGATTGTACGAGGTGAATGTCTCTATTAAGGCTTTATAATAGAGATAAGTACATAGAAACGTGTTAAAGAGCAAGTAAGAGAAGAAGAGGGGCCCTGCATGAGAGGAACAACAGATGAAAAATATAGTCATCACTGTCAGCCTTTAAAACTGTATCACCTGAACGTATTGAGGTCAGAGCTACGTCCTAGCTGACACTGGTTAGTGTACAGGTGGCCTCTGAGTGGATGCATCACTAAGGCACAGGGTTTGTATGCTGATCTCCAATGACACAGCCATAGGGAGCTATGATCAAGCTGAAGCTTTCTTCTGGGAGGAGAGGCAATCTCAGCTACTGTTCTGAGTCTTCCTTCCCACCTGGAAAAGATTCCAAACTGCCAATATAAATCCCAGAAGAGCCAGTCCTTTCCACAGAGAGAGAATGCCCAAAATTAACCCTGTCACTAGCCCCAGATGTTTCTTCTTGTCATTAGCAGGCAAGGTTTCACATATTATGACTATTACAGTGAAAAATCAATTACTTCTCAGAAATCTTAAAACTGCTCCACATCTGTCTTAAGAACTGTTTGAAGCTCTATGACATTCTGAATACAGCACAAAGCTCTGTGCTCTGTCATTTCCCCTGAAATCTCCAACTCTTTGAGAATCATGTGCAAACTATATACTATTTTAAAAATGAATCCTTGTAGAGACAGTTGATAGGTTTTGACTGTCTTGTATTCACTGCTCTTTCTTTGGGTAATGATACCCAAATCGTCACTTAAGCATCCATTCTCCACGTAGTGTTTTGGCGGAAGCTGACTCAAGTTCCAGCTGTAAAAAGGTGGAGGTATTTGGGGTTGAAGACTCAACCTAACCAGCATCATCTCACCACTAGCCATCATCATCAGTTCGGCATAGGCATACGACTTAAAATGGCCTAATTAGATCGAAGCCCAGAAATTTCTTCAAAGATTACAGGAAGAAATATGTCCTTCCCTGCTGTATTCGAGCAAGATGATAATGACCAATTTAGGAACATGAAAACAAAACCATCATAAAGCCAAACCGTCACTAGAGCCAAAGCCAAAGAACTAGATTGAAATGGAGAGACGGCAGATCTTGGTCACAATGTTGCAACCACTAAGGCAAGCCTCACCGGAAATTAGCTTTACCTCCATGATCCAATCATCTTCACTGGTTAAGCCAATTTGATACTTTCCTATTACCTGCAACTGAAAGCGTCCCAGCTGATCCCAGCATCTAGTAGGAGATGTTTTCAAAAGACCAAATAGGTAGCAAGTAAGTATGTACATACCCACACACACATATACACAAATGTGTGGTTCAAAAATAAACTTTTTTAAATGATTAAATAAGGACATGCCAAGCAATATTTTTCTTCTCTTAGTAACTACTCTTTTGGTTTTATTTTTAATTTAGTTTTTGGTGACTATCATTCATCATATCCTGGAGAAGACTGACATAATAGTCTCAGCTAATGTTGGCTTGTACTGGCAATGGCTGGCTGTGATACTATTTTGATGTGAAATGGAAAATCGCAAGCAAGTTCAAGCAACCAGGAAGAGAAGTTTCGATCTATCAGATTTGGAGTGAACTCTGCCCAAACACACCTCCCCAGTATCTAGTGAGAAACGGAGGTGTGCAGTGGGATTTGATCCACTTTGCAGAAGATAATCCATCCAGATGAGAATGTGAGATCGACAAATGGCTCCAATCATCCCAGCGCGTGCTACCTCAGCTGCCTCTTGTGCACCAATCCCTCTCTGGCCTTATCACCTGCCAGTCCAGCCAATCTCCATGAAACAAAAGGAGCCATTTCTAGGGGGGAGTAGGTACCTATACAGACATGCATGGAGACAGGCAACCCTGCAGGGATGCTCTCCACCAGCTGGATCTGATGTCCCACTCCACTCAGCACTAACAGGATTCTAGGACCGCAGTGGTTTCGCATTGTATCAAATACCCTTCAGAAAGCCTCAGAGAAGACCGTCCCTACCTTTCAAATAAACAATTATGGAAATACACAAATTTGGAAATTAAGTTGTAACCATAAGACATCAGGCAGTGGATGGGATTTCACTAAAAATGGAAAAACTTTACCCATGATATATCACAGATACGGTCTGTCAGTCTGCTATTCCTTTTTGCTACGTGGTACCCAATTGTCATGATAATGCTATCCATTTGTAGCTTGGAGTACAGAAGGTGCAAAATGTTTTGTCGAATGAACTCTCCAAGTTTACTGAACACAAGTTAAGTGTCTAGCGATGTATCAGTGAAAGTGAAAAGCAAAAATAAAGGTGCCAGAAACACTGTAATCTCTCTCGAGGAGTTTCCAATTGAGAGAAAACACAACAAAAGACCATGAAAAATTCAACACATCTGCCTGAAAGATGTATTGACGAACAAGGTTACAAAGGACTACGAATGTATATGTGTTAAGAGAATTCTAGAAAGACAGCCTGCTCAGAGCTGAGAGGGGCTAATCAGAGAACTCTCCAATGAAGGAGGCGAGATTTTCATCGATTCCTGAAGGCAGTGGGTTTAGCTGGAAAGCCAAAACCCAGCATTCCTGGAGAAGAAAGACAAAATCTTCAGAGAGGTCCCATCTCTTCTCTTCACTCACCACTGTAGCTCTGGTAACCAGCACAGTACCTGCTACTAAATTAGACATTCAATAAATGTTGAATAAATGACCTGCACCCAATAGGCATTTTTTGAATAAATGAATAAGTAAACAAATTCTCTTCACTAGTAGACATGACAATTTATCTGCAAGATCACTAGGAAATCCAAGGACTGGTTCTAAGAATACATGCAGAAAGGGAAGGGTGTTGGTAAAGCTGGATTCATGCTTAAAAAAAAAAGAGAGTTTGACCTGCAAGTACAAAGGCAAAGGAGTAAGTTGAAAATAGCACGGGGGAGGTCAAAACTCTCGCAACAGGTGCCACCCACTACGTAATTCTCAGCGCTGCCCTGATCTGCTGTTTTGCTGTCTGCCAGGGCAGCTGATGCCGCTAGACAGAGCGCCAGCGGTGTTTACACCAGAGGAGACCATCTGGAAACGTAATCAGAGACCTGAGCCCCCGGGGATTATTGGACCCAGCCGAGCATGAAAGGAAGATTTGTGCCCAGAGCTCTTTGGTTCTGTCATGACCTTAGCTCCATGCAGCTATAATTTTGACCCTTTAATGTAACGAAATCAACTATAGTTACTTTCGCAGGCGCCAGCCAAGTTAATTGTCATCAAAGAGCAGGAATTATACTGAAGCAGGTAGCAAGCGGCGAAAAACAATGGCTATTTTGCAAAGATAAACACTCATCATCAAATACTGACCAGAGGAGTTTTTGTCATGGAAATTCTATAGAACACATGTGGTATACAATGTCATAAATACGCATCACACACAATGTGATTTCAAAATGGAATCATATTGGAAAATACCTGCAGGAGTCTTCCAAAATATCTGAGCACTCATAGAAACTTTGGACTTTCCTGGCCTTACTGGCTCTCTGATAATGCATTTGGCAGAAACAGCCTTCACAGGCTCAAATCATTCTATGCTTGCACTATCATATATTCTTCAGTTTTAAAAATTAAATTTCCTGCTGCCCACAGATTCCTTTGGGACATCACTTAATTTCTTTAAATCCTAAGCTAAGACTAATTTTCTGGCCAGATCCTATGGATGTAAGGCTGCGTCCTCAGTATGCTGAAACGTAGACCAGCTTATGTAGAAAGATTTCTATACAGCTGACCGCAAACACTCAGTCACTCGGGGAACAGATACACAATTGAGCTTAATGAAGCAACAAAAGCCACCCTATCGAAACAAACAATCAAATAAAATGAAAAGGGAAAAAGGGAAATAAAGAGAAAAATGAAAGCAGAAATAATTTATTTTTGTGTTGAATGAAATCAGCCTAGGAAGGCTACCCAAGTGTTACCAGAGAAAAATGATATTTATGACAGCTGGTCTTCAATTTCTTGATAGTTCATCACCTAAAAATCATGCTACACAAGCTCAGTTTCTTACATACAGAATTTTAACCATGCCGCTGTTATTTATCTTGTCCAACTGATTATGCAAAAGTCTTACTATTATTCACCCATTAAAATGCATACCAAACTCCATGTTATTTTGTAAAGAGAAAAAAGATCACCTCCCCAAAAGATGAGGTGATCTTCTTTTCTCCTAGTGACTGTGAGAGACCATATGGAAAAGTCTTACTCAAATGGCCATTACTCTTCCATGACAAATAGCTTGCATAATTGGAACAGTTAGAACTAAGGCTGCCCAAAGAGCAGGGGAAAACTACCCCACACTCCTTTCCTTTTTTCAAGTAAAATATCTAACACTAAAAACACTTTAGCTGGTGTATAAGCACTGCTTTATTAGCAAGATACTTCAATTACAAAAGTAATCAGCTGCATTAAAAAAATGTAAATTCCCACGTTCTGTTGTGATACTCTGAACCAGAAGAACCAAGACACAATTCTTGCAAAAGAACCAGCAAATCCACTGGCCAAAGACTTCCATAGGCCCTCAGCTCAATTTCACTTAGCTTTTAGGTCACTGCTGCAGCCCAGTGAACAATTTTCTTTCCAGCGAGTTTCTAAACTTATTAAGAGTGTGTATCAGTTAGGATTAGGTTTAGCATCATATAGCTAAAAGAAAAGAAAAGGGAAAGAAAGAAAAGGGAAAAAAACTAACTTATGCATAATATAATAGCATTTCTTTCTCATATGAAATAGGTCCAGAAAGAGGTAGTCCTGGGCTGAAATGGGACAAGCAGGTCATCAGGGGCCCACCCAAACCCCTTCTAACTTCCTACTCCACACCCAAGCACTGGTTTCCATCCTCCAGGTCACCTCATGACCCAAAACAGTGCCTGAAACCCACCCCCAGATCGTTATTGCAGGCCAGGAGGAAGAAAGGTGCAAAGGCTAATTGCATCCCTCCCAGCTGAATGTGATCCCTCGGAAAGACTTCCCAAAAGTCCTGTAGAAAACTCCTACTTACAGCTCATTCAACTGAGTCTCAAGGTTTCACCAGGCTGTAAGAATAGGCAACACAGCTTCTCATCCCAACTGGCAGTGCACACAGCTCAAAAGGAGGATTCTATTTCCAGGGAAAACATGGAGTGTGGACAGTGAGAGTGAACGGGTATTCTGCGTCTGTGTCACAGGGGGTGCTTCTAGGTGTATGGGCAATAGCTAGAGATGAACTTGAACTTCAAAAATGGATGACGTAAGTTGACTTGTCTTCCAAGATGTCTGTCTGTCTGTCTGTACCTATCTCTTTTTTCCATTATCTTATCCTCTTGTGTCTCTTCATTATCTTGAACAAGTACCTTCCTTCTCTGTGCCTCAGTTTCTTCTTCCAGAAGATGGGGATGACAATAGCCCTGATCTAAGGTTGTTCTGAGGATAGATGTGTTAATATAGTGTTAGATATTTTTTTAATTCTTCTGCTCAGCTACTCTCCCTTCCCTGGTTTTTGAATTTATTTCCATCTCCCTTATAACAGCAGCTATACGTGGGAAACATTGCAAAAAAAAAATTGCTCTATGCATTAACAGTCTGCACCCCTGGTTTTCAATTTTTACAAGTGATTTTTATCTACGTGGTTGCATTTAATAAAAATAATTGACACATAAAATCTACAACATAACTAAATATGTTTTTTTCCTTTCACGTGGTTACTGCTTGTTTTTCTTCTGTGCCTCAATGACGCTCAGTAGAAAAATATTGAGGTGAGGTAGAAGGGATGTTTAAAAAAATCGCTCTCCCTAATGTTCACATATGTGTGTGTGTGTGCACACTGAAACTCACTACAAGCCCAACAATTGCCTAATGCTAACGTTTAGCTAGTATATTTAGCAAGTGGTCTACTTTCTTTGCTCCTTATTGAACATAACTTACTTTCATTAATTATTTTGTTCACAAAACAATCAGCCTTACATCTTTCTGCAGATATGGATAAATTTACTTTAATCATCTTTTCTGGCCACACCCCAGGGCTTGTGGGATCTTAGTTCCCCAACCAGGGATTGAACCTGGACCCTCAGCAGTGAGAGCACAGAGTACTAGCCACTGGACCACCAGGGAATTCCTTTAATCATCTCTTAAGAAGAAATTCAAAGGGATTTTGGCAAAAATCAGGCAACAAGATATACAAAAGCCACTTGTTCGGTTTTCAACCGCAAGGCTTTTTTGATCACGGCCTACCTGGAGGTAGGGGCCATTGATGAGAATCCATTAGTGACACGTGGGAACAACAGAGCCGCTTGGAAAAGCCATTTGGAAATGGTAAAAGTTATTTTCGATATATTTATTTCGCCTTACAGGCCTCTTCAGGAATTCAAAGCAGCTTCTGCCCCCCACCGAGGCCCAGAGATAGAAGAGAAACTGCTAAAATCTTACAATTACACACAGAAAGCACAATGTCAAGTAGACCAACAACTTTGGAGTTAGATACACGTGTATTCAGAGCTCCTACATCTTCCGGGTTGTATGTCTTTATGCTGAGACTTTTTTTTTTAATGTCTTCAAATTATCCTATTTTTCAGTCTCTATTTCCCATTTAAAAATGGGAATAATGATAGCTACCACATGAAGATTTTCATGAACATTCAGTAAGACAACGTAAGTGAAAATTCCTAGCCCAGATTGCAATAACCAGAAGTTATTTTTCTTTCTATCTATAGAAAGTATAATTATGGCATATATTTGGTCACTATGCTATCACTATCAAAGTGGTATGAGTTTATTTGTTTAGTTTATTTATTGTGGACAAAGATATTTCCTGAAGTCCAAAGGCACGTGTCAAGATCTGCTCTAAACTTTTCCAATATCAACACATTTCCAATTATTGAACTGACCTGACCAGAGGTTAAATATACCACAAGACCAACAGTGGAGACATTGGTTTAAAAACAAACTAAGTATTCCAATAAAAGTTCTACAAAAAGAAACAATGCAGTGTTCAAGCTGCCAGCCAACTACACTTCATACAATTTTATTATAACACAATTGAATGTACAATGAATTGAGTGGGACACCCCTTAAATTTTCTGTAACCAAAATCGTCTTGATTTGGGGGTAGCATTAGTATCAACTGCAAGATGCCTATAGCAGACTGTTAATTAGGTCAACAGTCAGTATGGGGTTACTAATTTAAAAGAGATCCTGCCAATACATCCTCATCCTGCTGACATTGTTTTGGAGTAGGAAATCAGTCACTTGGTGCTAAAACCAGAAAAAAAAAAGTAGAAGAACAGGGATTCAAGTGAACATAAACAAAACTACTACGAAAATACCCTTGGAAATCATTGTGAGAAAGGGTTCCATCTCTCCTGGTTGTCAGAGACTCTATATTTATTTGCTTCTATATCTTTTCTGCAATTGTTCCCTTAAAAATGTCAGGGCCAATATTTGTAGCCACCTGAATTCATAGAACATGGCCCTCTCTGTTGGCTTCTTGAGTATCAAGGAAAATACTGACAGTAAAACCTTGCCTGAGATTGCTACTAAAAATAAAATTCATCAATTTCTCATGCCATTGTTATTTGTCTCCTGAGGCTGTTTCTATTTGCAAAACAAGACACCTTCTTCTAACATGCCTGCATATAAAACCGAAATCTAGACTTCCAGAAAAAAAGTACAGAAACAAGAACGCAAGAACTCTGAGTTTGTTTCCAGCTTCTATATTAAATCATTATTTCATCTCCATGAGACCAGGGCCTGCCTTTTGCTTTTAGTGTCAACCTATTACATAAAATGAAGTAAAAACACTTTGCCTTTCAGAAAGCTCTAATACGATTGGTAGGCACAGAGGCTGTTGTGGTATTACTGTTTGCAAATATTCACTGCCTCTCCTTGGAGAAGAATTCTACTTCCTCAGCCCGTAAGTGTCAGGTTTTTCCTTTGGACTTGTTTAGATCGGTGGAATGTGAGCTGAAGTGACACACGTCGCTCCTAGGAAGATGCTTCAGGAGTCTCACAAGAGTTGTTTCTCCCTCTGCCATGACTAGTAATGTTTAAGATAGTGGCCGCTATGTCAAACTGGGTCTAAGTGAAGATGACAAGTAGAAAAACTACAGATGACCCACAAAGGACGCATCGGAGTCTTTCCTTATTTGTGTAAGTCGCCGAGATGCAGGGGACATCTCTTACCAGAGTATTACACCAAGCCTATCAAAACCTACACATAATGAAGGAGAATGTAGGCTCTGTATTCAAGTAGATGAGAATTCACATCCAGATTTCCACTTTCCTACGTGACCATGGTCAAATTTCTTCTCTTCCCCATCTGTAAAATACAGATACCTATCCCACGGAGTTAATGAAACAATGCTTATGAAGTTCAGCGTAATGCCTGGTTTTGTTAAAGCTCAATAATTTTGCCGATCATTAAGTAAGGATTCTATAATAGTTTCTTTAAACATAGGTGCATTAACATCCTCTCCAAAGAGCTCTACCTAGAAAAATCAAATCAAAGAATCAAGATAGATATCACACAGCAGCCAATGAGCTCTTTTTGTCAAGTGATCCCAAAGGCACTGTTAGTGAAGAATCTAATCCTCTCCATTTTGATCTGAACATGTGATGGCCTCCAAAGCTAAAAATGATGGAAATAATAAAGTGATCGTTTTGTATTCGAATACTTTACCTTTAAATTACGCATATGTTTCAGTCTCTAAGACTTTGTGCTTATTTCTAGGCCATATTTCTGTAAGCCATCTGCACCCACCTTGGGGAGTCTAGGGCCTTAGAGCTGCAGGTTGAGCAAAGCCTTTTTCTTCCTTAGAAATACCTTACGCCCCTGACTTAATTGTCTCCTTCTGCACCCAGACCTCCCTTCATGTACTGATAAATTAATCTCATGAGCAAATGTGAATTGATGGGTTCACGGAACTTCCCTTCCTTCCTAGGATCCCTCCAATCCCACTGCTAACTCGTCATGCTGATGATTGACATAGTGGTATTGCGTCCAGAACAGATCAGTGGGGATGGAGGTACCTTCACGGAACAGCCTTCAAATTACCACATATGGGTGTCTGTGTAACTACCTCCCCAAATGGTCTCACCAAAATGAGGACCTGTTGGTTTATGGAAACGATTTATTTGAGCATCTATATAAGGAGAATCCAATGTAACAACAACAATGACCCGTGTCTTCTCCACTCTTACTTTTCCTAAGAGGGAGTTCTGATGAGTTACATCCTATTCCATGATAATTAGAGTCGCAGTTTAGGTAAATGTTTGAGACAATTATTACAAAGGAAAGTTAACTAGAAATCATTCAGGTCATCTTGGGCTAGTTTAAGCTTTATTTAACGTGTTCAATCCAAGGTTTGAAAAATACATTACGCCCAAGCCTCCCCTACATCTAATGAAAACTCCCCTCTCTTCATCAGTGAAAATGGAAGCTTTTGCCTTGGTCAAAAACAAATATACATTGTATATTTGTAAAAGAAAATTGGAACATATTTTTTTAACTTGGGATAAATATAAAAAGGCAGCTCAGGCTGAGAGACAAGCCAGCACATATAAGCCAGGTTTCTAATTTTGGGTGCACTTCAAAACAATGATTCCCAGAACCCACCTTCACAAACATCCCTTTGACACTGTAAAGACTTTAAGAAAAGTGAGAATTCATGCTTCCTGGTTTCTCTCTAACACAAAAAAATGACATGAGTGTATTTGGATTCCTGCTGTTTCTTTCCAAGTACATCAGTGATTCATGCCACCCCCCTGAAAAAACTGACAAGCACTGCATTTTCCTGTTAAGTAGAGAATGAGACAAGTATTAAAGAAGTGAATCCACTCCGGGCATGAGTTTAGAAAACTGTCAAAAAGAACTAAGGGTCCAAAAGCATTCCCACAAAACTGGTATGTATGTACTTGAACCTAACAAATGTTAACGCTCTTTCCACTGTCTTTGGAAATAAGATAACCAAGAAAGAGATCTTAAACTCAGCCATGGTGGGAGGAAAATTATTTGGGGACTGCTGAAAGCCCTGTTGCTTACAGTTCCATGACATTTACCAGAAATGATGAAAATCTGGCTCTCATTCCAGAGTTTGAAGGAAGAGAGCTAGCTTTGGTATTCCATTACACAGCTTTCACCGAAACATTTGTGACTTGAGAACCACAAACATGCTACCAAGGTATAAAACCAACCACACTGGAAATGGGCATGTAAATTTGTTATACCACTTGTCTCACACCTAGCTGGATTTTGCTTTTAGAGGGACTCAGTGACTACGGTTATGCCCAGACAATATGACTTAGAATCTATTTTGCAAGATAAATTAAACAAAATATAAAAATGACAATTGACTTGGAATACACGTCTTGTGTCTAATCGTTAACCTACAGAATTATTTTCTCACAAAATGTGTGAATGTTCCATTGCCAACTGGTTTATGTAATTTCCAGTGCTCATAATTCAAGTTCATGAGTTCAATCCCTACCAACTATTCCTAGAACATTACACAATAATGCACTAGGTACCACATGTTGAGAGACAGCTCTCCATGAATATTTTCACATTTCTGCATGATCTGGGGTTTCTTAGCAAAGAGTATTGGCAAGGTTGGTCAAAGGATGATAGCACGGCAAATACGCCTTGGAAGTTAAAGACAGTGAATTGTTCTGCAAAGATGCAGAGATGTTTCTCCTCTGGAGCCATTTGCTCATGCAATGAAACCTACGGACATGTTTCCACTCTTTCCCAGAATCACCTGCTTACACTCCAGAATGAGTCTCTCTCTCTCTCTCTCTCTCTCTCTCTCTCTGGAGGGAAGGAAAGGCAGATGTGCCAGCTGTCCTACATATGCCCTAAGTTTCATAATTTCAGGGCTCCTCTCATGTGGTGCAACACTGCTCTACATGCAAATGGATTCTGGCCCTCATCCATCACCCTATGGGGGCTGGAGCTTGGGGGACTGGGTTAAGATGTTCTGGGAACAAAAAACAAGCTGTTCTTGGATCCAGAGATCTCATACTTCCTTACAGCATAGACAAACTCAACACTCTTCATCACACAAAGGAAGTACAGATGGTCCCCAACTTACAATGGTTCACCTTGTGATTTTTTTGATTTCATGATGGTGCAAAAGCAAAACACATTCAGTAGAAACTGTGCTTCAAATTTTGAATCTTGATCTTTTCCTGAGCTCATGATATGTGGTATGATATCACCCTCTCTGGTGATGCTGGGCAGTGGCATCTCCCAGTCAGCCCTGTGATCACAAGGGTAAACAACCGATACACTTACAACCATTCTGTAGCCAGACAACCATGCTGTTTTTCACTTTCAGTAGAGTAGTCAACCCATTACATGAGATATTCAACACCTTATTTTAAAAGCTTTAGGCTTTGTGTTAGATGGTTTTGCCCAACTGTAGCCTAATGTAAGTGTTCTGAGCATGTTTAAGGTAGGCTAAGCTATGATGTTTGGTAGGTTTCCAACTTACAAGACTTTCCACTTATGATGGGTTTATTGGGACATGACCCCATCATAAGTCAAGGAAGACCTGTATGATTTATGACTCAGAAAGGCATCTGGCCTTCCTGCCAGTTATCTTTTAACTACAGTCTGTTGAACGTATTGTGGAAAAGAATGGGTTAAAAGGGGGTACAGAGACAATAGTTTGAAGGACAAAATAATAAGAGCTATGAAGATTCAACATGATCTTGAATTTGTTTTATTATATGACAATCACATCATTAAAACCCTTTCTCACATCAAAAGTTAAGAGGCTAATTTTAAAATGTCAGCTTCGTGAGGCTAGGTTGAGTTGTTCCATTTCTAGAAGAAAAGAATTGCTCCAATCACTTTTTTTTTTTTTAAGAACCATTACTAAGACTTGAAACCAAAAAGGAGGAAAATCGCCCACAGAACAGGGTGAGGTTTATCATTCATAACTCACTGTCATTAATGCCATTTCCTTGAATTCTGACAAATTCAGGATCTAATAACTGTGTAGGGAGTTGAAAATATAAAAATTTGCTAAAGCTTGGGAGGAGAAACTACTTTCATTAGGAGGGTGTGGTCATTAATAAAGGCAAAGTGAGGGCTTCCCTGGTGGCGCAGTGGTTGAGAGTCCGCCTGCTGATGCAGGAGACACGGGTTCGTGCCCGGGTCCAGGAAGATCCCACATGCCGCGGAGCAGCTAGGCCCGTGAGCCATGGGCGCTGAGCCTGCACGTCCGGAGCCTGTGCTCCGCAACAGGAGAGGCCACAACAGTGAGAGGCCCACGTACCACAAAAAAATAAATAAATAAAAAATAAATGCAAAGTGAGAGTTATCTTAAAATAAGCATTATTTTAAATATAACACTAGATAAAGCACATATCCAAAAGTGGAGGTATAGGCCAAGCTCCACCATGAAATTCCTATAGTCTACTGAGTCTAGGATTTCAACTGCTTTTTTCAAAGATGTTATATGTTTTTCAGAAATATCTGATAGATTTTACCTTGTATTTAGATCATCACAGAATTCTTGGAAGAATTTTAATAAGAGAGACTATACAGTAGCAGATAAAATGTTAGGGTACTGTTTTCCTCACACAGTATGTACACAGCACCATAAAATCTATTTTTTTTTTTTTTTTGGTGGAAAGAAGCCTTACATATAAAAACTGTTTTAATATGAATCTAGATTGAATCATGTCAACAAATCATTCCAATTTAACCTGACCCAGCACCTGGCTACAAATATGTACTAATCAGTGAGCTGTCAAGTCAACAGTAACTCCTCTTCCCCAATGTCATGAGTAGACTTCAAATATGTACACAAGTTGACCTTATGCTCCTTCCTTTTTTTTTTCCTTTGAGATAGGCTTGATAAAGATCTTTCTAGCAGGATCCACAGGAGTTACTTATTTGCAGCCACAAAAGCAGCAATAGCAAAACCAGGGGGTGTTCCAAGAAATGATTTCCCTCTCCCTCAAAAAAATATTTCAACCTCATGTGTAGAAGGATGACTGGGCCTACAGAAACTGATTTAAGATATTCAATATTATTTGTACATAAGGGGGATTTTCTGAGGAATGTAGATGCAAGAATGTATAATTTAAGCGTTCTCTGTAATATCTTACAAAAGGAATTTCAGATGGTGAGTTGGATTTTAAAATAAATGAGCTTACAGAAATCTAAAACATGTCATATTTACATACAACGCCAGTGAAAAGGAACAACCTTTGTTCTGCGGCATGCATACTGTTTCTGTTTGCATTAGGAAAAGAGTTCCATTTTTTTATCAGACGCTACAGTGGTGGGAACGTTTAAACATAGGATGAAGAAACAACTGGAAAAGGGGATATTCCTGGCTCTACTACATCACACATTGAATTTTTTGAAGGAAACAAAAATGCAAATATAAAGATTTTCTAATCTATCTAACAGCATGTTCCCCCCCTTCAAATGCAAATGCACTCTGTATGTTCTGACTTTGCACATGTAATAGGCACTACATGAGACGGGGCCTAGTGCCCCTTCCAGTGGGCCTGATTCAATGATTTCAAAAGGTAGAAGAAAATCAAGTGTGTGGGAGCATTTCCGATCCTCCATAATTGGTCACCTTGGTGGAACGCCCCTGGTCCCTCAGCAGCTGACTGACTCTCCTTTGGATGTGCAGGCCAAGGCTCAGCACTCCATTACAAGTCTTTGTGAGGCAGCAGAAAAGAACAGGGAGGGACAAAAGTCATATTCCATGGTGAGAACTGCTCAAATGCTAGAGAGAACATTCCTAGGTGTTCCTAACGCAGAATCCCCCCACACGGTTTTACTGTTGTCATTTTTTGTTCAACAACATTTGCCAAGTTCTTCAGGCCTTGGGGAAGCTCTGTCTGCTTTGGTAGAAGCTTGATGCAAGAATTATTTAGAGGTACATCACGCCAAAGATATAACCTTATAACTAGTAGCTTTTAGGAAATGGTTTTTAACAAGGGACATGTCAATTTTATAGCTAGGGGGTTTATCTTTTCACAAAGATAGATAGATGATAGATAGATATGAAATATATATTTATAAGCTATATATATAACTTCTGCCTTTTGGAATTTAATTTACATAACATTTAAATCAATCAGTGGGTGAATAAAAATAAAATATGAATTTTTATAGACGTCAGGAAGAATGTCAACAGAACACTTAACAGGGCTTTCGTGATAAGGGCAGGAGAGGAAAAGGCATTAGTTTGGCATTTCTTCTAATGATGTCCCAGTAGAATAGAACAAGCCTCAGAGAGCAAATGGAGCCAGAAGACCTGAATTCCACTCCTGCTTCTGCTCTGTATTGGCTGACTTGGTTTGGGAAAATCATTCAAACACCCTGAGACATGGAATTTTAATACCGGCCTTGCCTAGCTCTCAAAGTGAGGACCCAGAGGAAAAATACACCACAGATTATTTTAAAACTTTTAGAGGATCATATAAATGTAAATGATGTCAGGCTCACTTGGTTACTATAGAATTATAAAAAATATATATATATATATATATAGAATTATAATATGGAAACTCATACATATGCTTGTAACTTTTTAAAATGTTGCAAGTTTTTCTACTTCCTGAAAACTATTTAGTAAGGGAAGGAAGAATTACAGGGGTTTAAAACTTAATATCTAAGTAATGACCACGCTGGAATTCAGGTAACTTGGATGTGGCTGACGATCAGTGGGTGGACACACTCAAGGGAAAAGAATAGGAATGTACAAGCAGGACACAGAAAAATGGCCAGGGCCAAGGGCAAGTGGTTTCCCTGACAGAGTGACACATATTCCCTGGCCCAGGTTCACCTGTTCATGCCTACATCTGAGGATGAAGGGGCCAGATAATTACAGATAAAACCTAATGATGTCACTTGATTAAACATAAGGTACTGTCATAGGCACTGTGGCTTCAAGGGTAACAGGAAGTGGCATTAATGCATCCAAACCAAAGCTGCAGCTTTTTGCACAGACATCAAAACCATAACATACACATCCATCCCCTAATGCAAGGCATCAGCCTTCCCCAGAGCAGATGTGAGAATAAGAATCCAACAGAGGCGAGGAAAATGGCAGTTTTTATCTGGGGGTCCAGGAATAATTCGGGAGAAGAGACTTACAGAGGATGCTGTTTGGACGGGAGCAGAGCCAGAGAAATAATGCTTTGTTGACTATTATTGTATCCTGAATGCTACTCCCATGCAAATGAGTTTCAAGAAATGTTGCCAATAAATGGAAACATTAAATTGAAAAGAAACATTCCGGGGCTTCCCTGGTGGCGCAGTGGTTGAGAGTCCGCCTGCCGATGCAGGGGGCACAGGTTCAATCCCTGGTCCGGGAAGATCCCACATGCCGCGGAGCGGCTGGGCCCGTGAGCCATGGCCGCTGAGCCTGCACGTCCGGAGCCTGTGCTCCGCAACGGGAGAGGCCACAGCAGTGAGAGGCCCGCGTACCGCAAAAAAACAAAAAAGGAAAAGAAACATTCAGGAGATACAGTATATACTTGTCCAAAGGCATTATTTATTAATTTTAAGGAAAAACACGGCCAGAGTGCTATACTATCATGAAGAATCAATGTTAAAATATTTCGTGATAATTTTACTGATCAGACTGTAATAGCTAATATTTCATGAACACACCCTATGTGCCAGACATGGTGCTAAACACTTTCACATAGATCATCTTATTTAGCTCTCCCAACAGATCCAGACAGTGCGTTTCAGCCCTCCCAATAACTTTATTTCACAGTGGAATAACTGATGCCTGGAGACCTTTCGTGACTGCCAAGGTCACACTGCCAGTGAAGGGGTCAGGGCTGGAAACTAGCGGTCTGACCCTCGCTGCCCACTGGAACAGCAGCCTGGAGAGCTTCACCCCACGCAGCTAGAGAGGAGGAAAACCAGTAAGCAAGTAAGGTCTGCAGGATTTCTGTGCCGGGAAGACATCTCCAGCTACAACTAGTCCACAAATGCAGGACAAGGCCATGTGCAGGCCAGGTAGGTTCCATGCCATATTCACTGGCTCCAGCTACATTTCACAATTTTGTATCTAAACAAAACTCTGTGCAGCTAAAGATGTCATTTGGGGATTAATATCTGAGTGCAAACCCAAACTTTGCTTTTTCTCAGAATGTAACCTTTGAGGAGTGACAACCCCTCTGAAACTTGTTTATTAATGTGTAAATGGGAGATGGGGCGTAATGATGATCATTAATTTGAGGGATTAATTGTGAGAGTAAAATAAAATAATATGATTGAAGCACTCAAGAAAATCCCTGCAGTGCACAGTCAGTGAAAAAAGTGGCAGCACATTCTTTCATCATGTACAAATGTTTCTTAACAGAAAATAAAAAGTGTTAATACCAAGTGACTTAAAGCGTTAACTGAAAAGTAAAAAGTGTTCTACACTGTTTTAATGTAACACGTAGCCTCCGATTCTTATCTTTCAAAACTGAAAATGTTCATATTTGCTTACATACAAAATACATAACATTAACAATTTCAATATACTATGATGACAAATATGGACAAAAGTAATCAAAATATAAATGACAGCATAAAGTATAGGCATGAGGAACAGCTGCCAGCAGCAGAAAGTGAAGAGAACTTGGAAAAAGAAACATGGGTTCAGATCTTGTTCATTTTCTTCCTTTACCCTTTCCATCAATAAAATAATGGATTTACAGCAGGTAACCTCAGTGGTCCTGTCCAATGTGAAAACAATCATACAGTTCTATTAATTTTCAAGTATTTTTGATAATCACAGTCGGTAGACCATGGATAAATAGATTATTGCTACACCCGATTTAATGACAAATTTCAATCTCTGATTGTCTGCTTTTCATTTCACTACCTTGCCTGTGACTCTCCTTCTCAACTTGGATAGATAACGTAAAGCAGTACAGTACTCAAGAGGCAAGGTACCAGGCATGACAAGAGAGAAAAGAAGAAAAGGGAAGGAAAAAGAAGAAAGGAAGGAAGGGAAGAAGGAGGGAAGGGAGGGGGGAAGGAGGGAGGGAGGAAGGAAAGAAGGAAGGAAGGAAAGGAGGAAGGAAATAAAGTGAAATAAAATGGTCTGAAAACTTCACAAATTGCATAATCAGGCTTCAGAACAAGAAGTGATCACTAAACTGTCCCTAGGAGTCCCTACTGGGAGATTACACTAATCCAGCAACTCCCCAAGTGTCCTCCCTGGACCAGCAGCCTCAGCATCACCAGGGAACTTGCGAAGAGGACAATTCTCGGCCCCCGCCCAGACTCTGTAACTCAAACTCTAGGGGCAAGGCCCAACAATTGGTGTTTTAAGAAGTTCTTCAGGTGACCTTCATGCATAGTAACCCCTCACACTGTATTTTTTGGTAGTTATTTCCAAGAGCAAGCTTTCTAAACATCTGCAATCTTTAGTACTCCATATTTAAGCAACTAATCCTACATTCTATCAAGGTTCAAAAATATCCTATAATCCATTATAGAGGCTGAAATTTCACAGCTGTTATATATGCGGTGTATGTGATACTCTAAACCCCACGTGTTCTATTTCTGTCTAGGAGGTCATGAAGCAATTTTAGATTACAAAGTAGCAGAAATGACCAGAGCTTAGAGAAGGAGCTTAGAGAAAGAGCTTTAGGGGCAGAGAAGTATGAGATCTTGCTAATAACTCACAGTTTGAGGTACTTAATTCACTAAAACAGCAAGAAAAACAACAAATCAGTGGGACTATCTAGCACTCTAATTAACATGTGTATCATAGCAATACTAAGAACATTCCCATTTATCTTCTGTTAAATTGCAAAGGGCTCTTCTCTTGATAAACTTGTCCACCCTCAAACCCATTCTAATGATTTTCATAATATTCTGATGAAAGTCATGGTCCACACTTTTTATATCCTATCTTAATTATAAGACGGAATAGAACAATGCTATAAAATAAAAAGTGATCGAGATGGCTCTCTAGCTACATTTAGTAAACCACAAGAACAAAACAGAAGACCAATAATATGCCACAGAGCCAGAAGAGATAGAATTTAAATGGGGGACTGAACATACACATCTATCTCCCCTCCTATCCTAAATCTCAATGAAATTAGGGAAAAAAAATGTTATAATAGGTTCATGCCAACATTGGGGAAATTTTTTACCCATCAGTAGATAATAAATTTGGAGAAAAAAAAATCTTAAACATATGGGATTAACTAAAGGCGAAACAGAAGTAGAGGAAAACAAAGCACAAAGTTAAGTAGGAGAAATCTACTCTAAGTAAGATCAGTTCTCTCTAAAATAAACTCTAAAGAGACACCCCCCCACTCAGAGACATCCAATATACAGTCAAGAAGTAGTAACCAGGATAATTATGAAAGAGCCATGGTGTGAACAGCTGGGGTGGTTTGCTGCCTTCTCCCACGCCTTTGTTTATTCTGTGACTAGCATCCACAGTCTTCATCACTAGAATAAAGTCCTGAAACCTACTTTCTAAATAAAGTTAACCATCTGCCTTGGGAAGGCTCTTAGCCAGACTAGAGAGAGAAGCAGTAAAAAGCTTGAGATATTCAGAATCTCCACAAAGACAACAGAGGAGACATCAAGAAAAGAATCACCTGATGCCAGCATTCACAAGAAAGCAAAATCATCATATAGTCCTTTGATCTACTGCCTCATGCAACAAGCATTTCCTCTGTGCCCACTAAGTAACATGTGATTTAACACCCTTGGGGGAGACCCTGGTGAAGAAGTGGTCAAGTCCTTACCCTGGTCATGTTTCCATTCTCGTGAGGAAAAACAAAATAAACGAATAAACCTATATTGATCACACCAAGCTGTTTATGCGCTATGAAAAACAACAACAAAAAAGAGGCGGGAGAGGGGATAAAGAGTGATGATGGATGATAATTACATAAGAAGTGCATTTGGTCTGAGACCCAATTAAAGCGGTATCTAGAGAAAGAGCTGAGGCTGCGGAAACAGAAGGTGCAAAGGCCCTGAGGTAGGAACGTACTTCCCAAAACAGCAAGAAGGCCAGTATGACTGGAACACGGTGAGTGATGATAGGGAGGATAGAAATGATAGAAAATAAAGTTGGAAGTGAACAAGAGCTTGACCACCAAGGGTCACTGTGGTCATGCTAAGGACTTTGGATTTTATTATCGGTCTACTGAAAGCCATGAGAAAGTTTGTTGTTATTATTGGGTTTTTTTTTTCAGGGACTTGATTAATGTTCTAAAAGATTCTCTGAGTAGATATTAAGCAGAGAATGGAAAGAATAAAAACAGGGAGACCATATAGGAGACGACTGCACTAGAACAGGTGAAAGATGCTGGTGACCTGGATTAGGAACGGGATTGGGGAGTGGCAACAGGTGGTCAGATATGTCGTTTGTCCAAAGGCAGGGGTAGAAGTGGCAGCACTTGCTCCTGCATCGGGTATAGAATGTAGGAGAAATGGAGGAGATAAGGATGATTCTAAGGCTGGCATGAGCAGTAGGGTCTGAGGTATCACCATCGCCTGATAGGAGAAGCACACCTGCCCTGTGGTGGGTCAGTGTGGTGTCTGTCACAGTTGAGAGGCCTATCAGACAAACATGAGAGTTGAAGGTATTGAGTAAGTAGTTGGATTCATGAGGCTGAGGTGGTAGGTGGAGAGTTCTGACTCCAGGAAATGCTGAACAAAAAAGAGCACTGGCGTCACAAAAGTAGAACACTGAAGGCCCCCCAAACCCAGAAGGCATGCTTTTCTGTATGTATTACCCGGCTAAATCTCCTGCCCTTTCCCTTCAGCCACAGAGGCAGCTGCATAAATAGGAATCTTCAAAGAATAAAAAACAAATTGCAATTTAGGCCCTTAACGACAAAAAGAGAAAACCAAATACCAACAAATACGTGAGGCATAAAAAGAGCAAGAAAATGCGGCAAGTGGACATATTCATCAGAACAGGATAATTCTTGAATCATGTACATAAAACTATCAATGGCTTAGGAAAGTGTGTTTTTCAAATACATCACAGTCCACTGCGGGTTAGTGGGAGGTGAGATGAAAAGGGCGATTTTGTCCACCATCATTCAGGAATCTAGTATCCTGTAACTAGTAGCTCTGCCAACACCTATGACTCAGAGTTTGCCACTGGATTCTTTGTATCCTGCCAGCAATCAAGTGATGAGAACGCTGAGAACGCACACTGCCTCTTCTTCACCTCCTTCCTGGGGAGTGTTTTAGGATCAAGGCCTGGAAGTGACTTTTCTCTTATTCTGCTGGCCAAAATTCAGTACATGGCCCATTTAACCCCAGGGGAGGCTGACGTAGAAAAAAATGAAGTGGGATTTCAGGACACATGACTTGTCTCTGACACCCCAACCCAACAAGCAGAAAAATTAGCTCTCAAGAAAATAATAAAGTAGAAGAAAATTTTGAGATAGGAATGATTAACTATCTTAAGGAATGTGATAAGATCTCATATCCATAGGAAAAAGTGGTTTGTTAAAAAAATATATATATAATCACTATAAAAAATAAAATTATATTTATGATAAGGAGGAGCTGGTGGCTGGTGAAGACTTTGTGAGCTACAAATTTGATCCTTGGGATTATTCCAGATTATACAACAAACATAAAAGATGAAGACTAAGAAAGAAAACTCAAGACACAGAGGATGGAAACAGTAACTCCAACATTTGTCTAATAAGACATTAAAAAGCATAAAACAGATTGGATGAGAGAAAATAAACAGGAGAATAGGTATATTTTAGAGCTGAAGGAAATCATGTATCTTTAGATTACAATTCCCTTTGGATACACAAGACTAATAAATGTGACCTTCACTTACATATATTCTGATGAAATTCCAGAACTCCAAAAATAATGAGCAAATTTTTAAATATTGCAGAGAGAAAAAAACAGGAATATTACTTACCAATGAACGGGAATTAGATTGGTATTGATATCCCATCTCTAAGGTTAAAACAAATGTAGCAATGTCTTCCCAGGTCCACAGAAAAACATTTAAAATTTAAAAATTCTAAACTTAGCTAAACCATCATTCAAATGTAAGTGCAAAGATATTTGGGGATACCTAACTGCTCAGAAATTTATTATTTATAGGCCTGTCCTGAAAAAATTACTCATTCAACAAAACAAAACAAAAAATCACCCAAGAAAGAGAGAAACATGGATAACATGAAACAGCAGGACGTGACGCAAACAACTTATCTTCACACCTAAAAAATATCTGTGGCAAAATTTAGAAGCAAAATAATGGCAACCTGGATCTAATATCTGCGTATTTAAAAGAAGATGATGCAGAAAGGGAAGCATCCTAAGGATAAAGTCTTGTCCAAGAGAAGGTATTAGTGTTGACTGAGTCTAGACACTGACATAAAACGTGTTTCTGTATACTTCTCTAAATGTTAAAGGTAACCACTAGAAAAATAAGAAGTGAATACTGAAATCTGTTAGAAGAAAAAAAGATGGAACAAGGACAGCACGAAGAACATCAATTTAAAAAATGCCAGTGTGGAAGACCTGGGGGAAAAGCAGCAGTAAAAAAGCATAAAAAATAAAAAACTAAAAGGAAAGGAATATATACAAACATCATGAATTACAACAAATGTGAATGGGCCAAATCTATTAAATCCGTTATGTCTTAAAAGTTAGTCTCTTGAAAATTCTAAGTTTGAGTAGTAGGAATGATGCTATATATACACTGTTTGTAAGACAAACAACTGAAATCAAAGACAAGATGTGAAATTAAAAACTGGGAATATATTTTCCAAACTTGAGCTTATGCAAAGCCATTATTAATATCAGAAAAAAGTATATAAACACAAGTATATACATCCTGATAACAATGAAATACAACTTGAAGTTAATCTCAAAAGGATAACAAAAATAAATCAGAACATTAGAAATAAAATTTCCTAAATAATGTTGGCATTAAGGAGAAAACAAAGTTGAAATTACAGACTACTAGAAATAAAAGCGATGTTATTTTTATTAAAATCTGTGGAATTTGTCCAAAGAAGTATTTGGAAAAATATAAGTAGCTTTAACTACATGCATAATAAATTAAGACAAGTGAAAATAAGTCAATTAAGTAATCACCTTAAAATTTTTTTTAAAATGAATAATAATAAAAGCAGATATTAACAATTAGAAAGGAAAACAGACTGAATAAAATTAAAAGTTGGTTCTTTGGAAATACCACTAAAATAAACTTCTGAAAAATCTCAAGAACAAAAAGATGCCAAAAAGTAATAGTAAAAGAATTATTTTTAATAAGAGGTGATCATTGTGGACATGGCTTCAACTTGAATGATTCAGGCTCTCAAGAATCATAGATGCTAATTGTGAGGACCAAATAAGTTAATTAATAAATAACTGAGTAAGCACATAAGTTACTAAGTAAATAAAGTTAAGCAGTCATTAAGGAAACAAGTGGATAATAAAATAAATTAATAAATGACTGTTAGGACTAAGTAAATTAATATGCATGAAGGCTTTAACCAGCACCTGGCACACAGCGATGCTCTATGTGTTTGCTGTCACTATTATCTCACGTCGCTCAGGCTGCTGTGTGGAGTAAAGGTTCGTGAGGGAAGAGTGGAAATGGGAAGATTAGTTAGGATGATATTGCAATATTCCAACGAGAAATGATGATGGCTTTGACTAGAGACAGGAATGGAGGTGATGAGAAGCAGCTAATGTACACATACAGTCTGAAGATAAAGCCAAAAAGATTCACTTAGAAACTATGTGGGATGTGAGAGGATCAAGGATGAGTATGAGCTTTCAGGCTTAAACAGCTGAACGAATGAAACTGCTCTTCACTGAGGTCAGGAAAATCGAGCGAAGAGCAGTTTCAGGAGGAAATGTAGAGCTGTATCTTAGATATATTAAATCTGAGATCCTTTGTATTCAAGTTTATTAAAGCTACCAAATTATTTACAAAAAAAGCAGCTCAGTATATATTAAGTTCACAAAGTTGTTAAATTGAATAGAGACATCTTTTTATGCACACTAATGGGCTGGTCTTATCAGAGAAAAAAATCACATAGTTTTAAATGCCATCTTAGCATTTAGTTTACTGAATTAAATTCAAATAAAAGTCCCTTACTAATGTATCTCTGACAATCAAAAAATGGCTTAGTTATGTTTTATAATTGATTAAATTCAATGTATGTTTTGATTAAAATTAAAGAGATTTCTTTTCTCACAGGAATTAGCAAAGCTGAGAGTATTAGGTTAGGTAATATTTTTTTAAAATCAATGCAATAAATGCAGATATCTAAATAAATTACATTATCTTACTAGAAGATAAGTAATCTATATTCTCTGAAGCAGAAGTAATAGCGCTACAATTTTTTTTTACTTTACATTACAATGGAATGAACTCCATATTGATGGGAATGTGAACAAATTGTGGAACATTAATATATTTATAGCATAATTAATTTGTAAATGATGCTACAGGTAAGACTATTAACTTGTAAATGGTCACTATGTGCCAATAATTTATTTAGCTTAGTAGCAGTTTTCATTTGTAACTCAATTACTCAACATTCGTGTAAATCATTGCTGTTTGCTGTAGAAATTATATTTATAATTAGGCAACAAGTGCATTTAAGACATTTAGCAATTCACAGTTTTCCAGCTGATAGCATATATGGCCTACCTCTAGATCATTATCATGCATCTGTCCTTTTTGACTATTTTAACCAAGATTTGGCAAATTACTGAATCTAAATTACTTCAAGTTAGTAATAATCATATATGATTTCCTCCAGCTAAACTTTCTAATGTTACCATTTATCCTTAAATATTTTTTTAAAATTAACTCTGGTTATATGTATTCTAAGAAGGCAATGTTGGCAATGATTTACAGGCATTATCATGCAAAGGGAATATATGTATGTCATTTAAATGTTTCCAGCTAAATTTTTAAGCAATATTGTGCAGAAATGCCAATAGTAGAGCCATAATTGCCTATTTTACACTAGGAATAGAGATGGCGTTCACTTCTTAAAGAAAACAAAGTAAGGAAGTTTTCTGCTTATGAAATAGACATAATAGCTTTATCTTAAACAAAATGCAATGAATTATGCTGTCTTATCTGTAAAAATTACCTACAGATATCTCATAAGTAAAAGGTAATATTAAAAAACAAAATCTCCAATGCCATGAATACAGTCCTTATAATTTTCCTATTCTTAAATGACTATCATATAGTATTCTGTGATACTACAGGTAATTTAAAGCACCAGTAAGAAAATAACCAATTCAATATTATGTACTTTGGTCAGACCTTATTTTCAGGATAAAGAGAGAGAAACCCAGTTGTACTCAATACCTGAAATGTCACCGACACACAAAAATGCAAGTAAATCGGCAACATTTATTTCAAGGCCTTTTGGTAGGAATAAAACAATTTTACATAAAAACTCAGAATCAGAAGTATGACATTCAATCCTTCCTGACAATTCTGCTACAAAACAAACCCAAAAGTCTTGCCTTCAATGTTTCCCAGCAATAACAGTCTCCCTAGTAACAATGGGTCTCAGAAGCTGTGTTTCCTGTTTCCAATTCCACAAACGCATGGTGTGATAGGTAGGTTTCTGTGTCAACTTGGCTAGGCTACAGCATCCAGTTATTTAATCAAACATTAATCAAGTGATTTTGTGAAGGTATTTTGTAGATGTGCTTCACATCTACAAGCAGTTGACCTCAAGTAAAAGAGATACTTGATAGTATGAGTGGACCTCATCCAATCAGTTGGAAGGCCTTTGGAGCAAAATCAGGCTCCTCAAAAAAGAAATTCTGCCTCAAGACAGTAGTACCAACTCCTACCTGAGTTTCCAGCCTGCAGGCTTGCCCTACAGATTTCTGACTTGCCAGTTCCAAGATCACATGAGCCAATTCCTTAAAACAAAGTTTCTTTCATATAGAGATACATAATAGATTCTAAAATATAGAACAGGTTTTCTGTTCCTGTGGCTCCATGTTTCCTGCAGGGAGAGGGGTTCTGATCAGAACCAGTGGGCGTGAGAGGGGCAATTTGACCCAATCTGAGGAGGGGTTTTGTGAAAAACAGGAGACATGCCTACCCCTTTTGAGTATTAAGGGACATAACAGAGTAACAACTACAAAGAATGCCAATTAACGGACTTCCCTGGTGGCGCAGTGGTTAAGAATCTGCCTGCCAATGCAGGGGACACGGGTTCGAGCCCTGGTCTGGGAAATTCCCACATGCCACGGAGCAACTAAGGTCGTGCACCACAACTACTGAGCCTGTGCTCTAGAGCCCGCGAGCCACAGCTACTGCAGCCCGTGCACCGCAACAAGAGAAGCCACCGCACTGAGAAGCCCGCACACTGCCACTAGAGAAAACCTGCCCAAAGCAATGAAGACCCAACTCAGCCATAAATAAATAAATTTATTTAAAAAAAAAAAAAAGAATGCCAATTAAAAGTGATCTCAGACGGCCAAGAGAGCAAAGGTTACGCTTGGACGTGTTCTTTGTATCTATTCCAAAACTCTACAAATAGTCCAATATTACTGAGTTTATTACTGAGTTTTAGGGTTTTACTTTTCTTCAATCATTCAACAGATACTCATAGATTGTTTACTCTGTGCAGACCCTCCACTGGTTGCTGGAGATACTACTGTGAACAGGACATCAAGACCTCTCTGTCCTCATGGAGTTTGCCATCTAGTTGGGAAAAGGCAGTTAACAGATAAAGATATAATTAAATAGTTGTGCCACGAAGAAAATAAAAGAGCGCAATGGAAGGATTGAGGGAAGGAAGCAAGGCTGGGAAACTCTCTGCAGAAGTGCCCTAACGGTGGAAAGATGTAAATACCTGGGAGCTTCAGGCAGAGAGAACAGCAAACACCACAGCCCTCAGATGGGAATGTGCTCTCAGTTTGGGGTAAAAAGGAGGCCAAAGTGGCTGCAGCATACAAAACAGAGGCTGGAGATGAAGGTCCAGAGGTTGGAGATGAAGGTCCAGAGGCAGGAGACAAAGCACATAGATCCTTTTGGTCGTGGAAGGAAATTTAGGGTTAACTCGAAGTGCAATGGAAGCCACCCTAGGATTTTAAATAGTATAACAACCAGGATCCAGCTAACACGTTTTTTAAAAGATCATTTTGCCTCTTCTATTGCTTGTGGAGGAAGTTATGGAAGCACAGACACCAGTGAGGGGACTATTTCAATGTTCAAAGCGTAAGATTTTGTTGGGTAACAATGTCGCTGGAGAGACATGAATAGACAATAGGATTCATGTTGAAAGCAGAGCTGGCAAGACCTGCTAATAGATTTGGCAAATCAAAAAGTTATCCAGTGTGATGTCTAAGCTTGCCCAAATTAGGATAAACTTCAAGTAAAATTGAGTAGACTGGTAACTAGAGACTGGGGCTCTATATCCAGTTTGCCATCTATGTGGCTTTGAGCAATTATTCTACATTCTGGCCCTCAGTTTTCTCATCCATGAAATGAAAGAGTTGATCAAGATGAATTCTACAGTCTTGCCCCGCCCTGACACCTCATGAATCTGTGCAAAGGTTGTAACTGCAAGCACATTGAACAAAGACCTTTTAAACATCTCAACATCTGGAAAATAGGTTCACTATTCTGGTTCTTTATTTTCAGAGTATTTCTCTCCCTGGCAGATTAGACTAAATTAAATAAAAAGAAAAAATCCTGTACACCATCTATCATTCTGACTCATCATTCGTGACACTCGTGAACACTCCCAATTATCATATAGGTGATGTGTGAGCAATGCCAGAATGCTAAGCTAGGGGGACTCTTCTGCATATGGTTCCCACAAAAAGGAACAAAAACAGTCATGGATGACTTCCCACAATTGACTCCAAATATCAGAAAGATCATTTATAGTTTATTTCCTTTTATTTAAAAATCTGAATATGAAAAGCAGAACATCTTTGACATTCTACAAAGTCCAGCATTCACTCAAGCATCACAGATCCATATTATGCCCTGCATTTGAAAGTAATCCCAGAAACAGCCTCTTTTATTCAAGCACTCAGATGCTATTTTTTCCCAGAGCCATATGCTCTTCTTGCTTCTGGGTTTACAGGTTGCTGACTTCTCTTAGGGTCCCAAAGGGCAAAATATAAGCACTGAAAATGTAAACTGATGTAGTGTTCTACCCAGTAGAATGTGGTTTCATAGTTATGGTGTTTATGGACATATTGAGACATGTTGAGTGTCTATAGACATATAGACATATGGTGTTTATGACATATGTCATATTGAGACATTTTTTTAAGGAGCGAGAACTAAGAAGCATCAGAAATACCAGCATATGAGTAGCTCCAAGTAGAGACCAACTTTTTCCTGTGCTTTTTTGCAGGGGGAACTCTATTACAATAAAATTTTAATCCATGGCTCTCAATTTCTTAACTGTAGGAACAAATGTAACTCCCAGAACGTGCTTGTGTGCACAGGGGTTAGAAGACCAAGTATAAGATGTATTTTTAATGGCATATTTCCTCCACTGAGGGGCATCCATTCTTTGAGTAGACAAATTCTTATTTCTACTTGTAGAGAAATGCAGCATGAAGTCAGAAGAAAAATGGAAACTGGAGGTAACTTGCTTGCATTCTTATCTGTGAAGACATGTCTAGCTTAAAAAATCTTTTCTTAGAAGGATACTGGACACAGTCCATGACTAAAAACAAAAGCATTATACACATTTGGAAAATATTAGTGAAGAAGGATTCTAATATGCTATGAATTTGGAGAATAAATTACTGTTGGCATTAAAGCTTTCAGCGAGGTAGTAAAAATGATGAAAAATGATTAATACAAATGATCAGTTTTGATGCAGGATGTTTCCTGGAAGTTAGCTTTACAGAGAATGGATCATGGATTATGGAGAGCCCACAGACCATGTCTTTCCAGTGAAAACAGCACCTGCAGATTCTCCCCAGCAAATCAAATCTAGGGTGGAAGTTGAGTCTCAGTATGGAGGGGGGTTAAACCTTTTAGTGCAATGATGGTAACACTACTAAATATGCAAATAAGCACTGAAACAACTGATAAATTTCTTTCACTGAGCTCAAAGAATTTTAGGAAATATTTCATCAATTCTTACAATTTCATGTTAGGTTGGTGATAATGATTTCTATCTCTATAAAAGAACACCAAAGGGGTTAAGTTTAGAGACTTTAAAAAGGAGAAGTGAAAGCTCAAAGCCAGAGCTGATCAAATGATTGTGAAATACTAACCACTGTTTCTGTGTTCCAGCCATAAAATCATGCAATATTCCCTGATGGTTTCAAAAAAAAGTCCCAACCTCTGCATTTTAAAGTTGAGAATTACATGTTACAATAATAAATGAGAAAAACACCTGATAGTGTAAAGATAAAACCAGAAATGACTGATTTTTATGATGTACTAAAAGATAAAATCAAGTCACAGTAGAATAGAGGGCAAATAGCCAATCAACAAGGAAAATGTCAGCCTCACTAGTAACCAGCTACTTAAAAATCAAACAAATTGAAACAAGATATGTTTTATCTATAAAACTGGCTGATGTTTTCTAAAATAATTTTGCCAAGTGTTAACTAAAATAGCAAGTTATAAGACAATATGTGTGGTTTGATTCCAATTTTATTAATAATTGAACAAAAATTTAGATAAAAAAGAAATGAAAGGAGCTTAGATCAAAATGTTGACCCCTGATTTATCTAAGTAGTGGCAGTTCATTTAAATTTTATGTTTTTCTCTGTCGTTTTTCCCATTTTTCCAAACATCTTGGAATAAGAAGTTTCACTAGAAAAAAAAAGTTGTTGCTAAAAAATCAGGTTAACTAAAATGCCTATTGTGCTACTGTGAGTCATTTAAATTCATCAGTACTCTTAGAAAACTTTTAATTACAAGAGATATGTATTCCAGGAGGACAATTACCATTAGAATATTTATCTCATTTGGAGAAGACCATCCAACAGAAATCCCCTCAACCTTACTGAAATAAATGCGCTAGAAAAGTTTAGTCACTAAAAGACATGCCTTGAAAACATTAAAGCATTTACAACTTAAACTGCTGCAGTTGAATCTAATTCCAAAGATACTCAAATTTTAGAAATGTAAGGCTGGCATGATATCACCTGACCAGAGTAAAAATAATGGTTTCCTCCTTGCCTCTTGCATCAGATGTCAAATCCCACCCTTGCCCCACTTCCACCTGCTCTATTTTTTAATCACACTGGTGGATCTCAAAATATTTCCCTATGAAAATAAAAGGTATCGAAAATTATCGTTGGTTTCTGATATGATAATTTAATAGGGCTATCTGGATTAGGCTGAAGATGACCTTAAAATAAAGAAAAAATATTGCTAGGTAAATTAAAGGAGAAAACTAGGAGAGATGATTAAATTACTGAGGGATTATTTTAAAGTCTTTAAGACACTGTAGGAAAACAGATGAAGTTTTCCAATTATATCTATTCATTAGCACAGGTTCAGCATTACTTCAAATTTCTGTTGGGAAAGCACCTCCACTTGCTATCTACAATACAGAAAAACATTTAAAAAATATCTTAGTCACACTGACCTCTTCTTGACTAGTCCTAATATATTAGATTTTAATATGTGCAAAGTCTTCCCAATAAAATGGGTAAGTTGTGATGTATTAAAAGGAATACAATGCATCTTTTTCTAAAACGAGAAAACTAATTATACATATATGTATATATACACACACACATATATATATTAAATTATACACACACATACACCATACACACAAGCAGAGAACCCCAAATTAGATAGAATTGGTCAATAAAGTAGATTATATCTCCCTGGAAGTCACAGAAATGCAAAATAAGACAATGCTATTAATTAAGTAGAAAATTGGAACACAAAATTACATATGAAATTATATAATTATATGTGAAGTTTTGTGTGCATTTGTGTGTGTCAAAAACCAAATGAAACATACTAACATATTAACTGGCTGGGGTTATGGATGTTTAGAGATTAATGTTTTTTCATTTGAAAATTTCCTCATAGAAAATGGTTGTGTATTACTGATTATGTATTATTTTTATAAGAAGAATTTACTTCGAATTTCTAAAAAGGAATAACAGATATATGCTTGCATAAAATGTCAACAGAGTCTATTCTAATTCTGAAACAAGTTGAAAAAATATTTTCTCAAGACATTCGGCAAGTATCACCTAAAATTAAATAGACAGGTCATCTAACTTTGTGTTCAGCTTGGCTTTCTTCATCTTCTGTAATAACCATATTTTTGGAACAAATTCCTATCAAAGGTTTAGACCTAAACAAAAACTACTGAGTAAAAACACATCTGTTTTGGCTTTTTCTGTGAATAGTTCCAGTATTTGTTAAAATTGAGATCTTTACATTAAACTACATGCACAAATAAACCCTACCAGGACCAAGTGTTACAAAATACAGCATGAGGCAAAGCAAATATATTTCACGACAATAAACTAGGTACCTTCAGGAACAACTTCATTTCTTTTAAGCCATCGCAATAAAACTGCCAGTAAAATCATGTCCAGCTTTTTATTCTACAATGTTTTGAATTTCCCTAAAAACATCAAAATATTTCCTATTTCCTCAGTTAATAACCATTTCTATATTCTGACATGGCACTTTATGTGGGTAGTAAAGAAATATTAAAGCAGGCAGAAGAGTGATTAAAAGCAGTGACTTATGTCGGAGAGAGCTGGGTCTGAATCCTCAGTCCTGACTCCTAATTTTATGGTCATTAGAAATTCCTTAACCCCCCTGAACATTACCTTTCTCACACATAAAATGACAGTAGTAATATTACACCATAGAATTGGAAGATTAAGCCAGATCATGTATATATAACTCTTAAATTACTATATTGTTAGCAAGCAAAACTATGCTAACTAAAAGAAAACAGCCAATGGTATTGATTCCCAAGGAAATGGAGGGAAGTAATGAAGGAATCCTTCAGCCTTTGAAAAATAGTCAAGTTTTTCTGTTTGTTTAACCTATTTTCCTTCTGAATAAGTCAAAGGCGAAAAAGAAATTAATCATGAAGTCCAGTCTGGAGATAATTCAAGAAATCAAGAGATTATATTACAACTAAGTCATGCAACTCAGGTGGAATCAGCAAATAGATTTTAAAACAAACTGGGTCTGGGTAATAAGTAAGAAAACAATACTGTTGCATAGGTCTCTTGGGTCTTTGCTGAGATCCACAAATTCTCACAACTTCCGGTGACTGAACAAGTGCCTATCACTTCCGTAAGGAATGGGAAATAAAAGCGATAGGAATAATTAAACTTGGTCCATGACCAAAGGTAGAGTAACCATCTCTAGAAAAGAAGCTTACTGGTCAATACTCTTCAACCTCAAATTTGATTTCTCACTGAGATACCAAGGAAAGTGTTTGAGTTTGGCAATCCCAAGAAACTGACATTTTCAAGTCAATTATGATACAGTTTGGACCTTACCAAGTTTCTAAATCTACACGTTGTAAAAAAAAAAAAAAAAAAAAAGCATACCACAGAAATAGATGTGGGTAGTGGCAAATTGCTATGTTAGAACACTGAGCCTGATTCAATTTCAGCCAGATACTTTATATTCTGCTCAAATTCAGTCTACAAAAGGACAGTTTAGAACATACTCCACCTTCCTGGGTCATGTGTTGCTGTCATCAAAGGAAAAATCCTTTTTTTCCTCTTTTGGAGGCGAGGGGGTGAACAGGTGGTGGTTGTTTACCTGAATACAGAATAGACTAGTATGAATAAAATAGAATGAAAAGATGGTTGAGAAAATATATAAATAGAAAAGTCTGAGCTGGAAGTTTCTGGTCCCTTTCTTTCTGGTCAACCTGTACTTTGGTCCTAATGTATATGACAATGTCCCAAAATGCTTAGTCTACATTCATCAAGATTATGTGCATGTTCCATCTAGAGCACTTAGAGCAAAATTTTTCTTCAAAGAATTTTACCTTTAGGTTGAAAAGAAATATGTTCCTTGTAACATGTTATAGACAAATATTCCACAAATGGGACTTCCCTGGTGGTGCAGTGGTTAAGAATCCACCTGCCAATGCAGGGGACACGGGTTCGAGCCCTGGTCCAGGAAGATCTCACATGCCGCGGAGCAACTAAGCCCGTGCACCACAACTACTGAGCCTGCACTCTAGAGCCCACAAGCCACAACTACTGAGCCCAGGTGCCACAACTACTGACGCCCATGCGCCTAGAGCCCGTGCTCCACAGCGAGAAGCCACCACACTGAGAAGTCCGCACATCACAAGGAAGAGTAGCCCCTGCTTGTCACAACTAGAGAAAGCCTGCGCACAGCAAAGACCCAACGCAGCCAAAAATAAATACATAAAATAGGTTTATTTAAAAAAATTCCACAAAATAAATCTGATCATCAGTGGAATAAAATTTCTGTGCTGCCTGTAATATGCCAAGGGCAATTCTAAGTACTGTAAACAAAGGTAAACAAACACAACCTTTGGACCAGAAGCCAGGTTCTTCAAACGACACTTGAAAACCTGAGATCCTTTAGGTATCCCATAAAATTTGTTTCTTTAACCCAAATTTCACAAAAAGGCAAAAATAATCATATTCAATCTGAGTATTTTAAGCATGAGAAAAGTGCCCAATGCAGAAAAGGTTATACCTAAATACTTGTTGAGTGAATAAAAGACACAAGAGATGAACTGCTACAGATGGCCAAGACTAGAGCAAGAACAATTATCAGAAATATACAGGTTAAAGAATTTCTCTAGTCAGAAAAACAAAAAAAGCTAGATATTTTTAAATGTCTGAATGTTTGTTTCGCGGGGTTAGAAGGCAACGTAAGAAGTGGTTCAGTACCTTGGATAGCTCCAGGGAGGCACAGTTTCTAACGTCCCAGCTCTACTTAGTTGCTGGTGTCTTCCAGCTGGAATTTCCTTGTCAAAGGGCTCTGTCATTTTTAAGCCAGATTCATGCCCCCATAAAAACCGAATAGACTCCTCGACCCCATCCTCACCCCGAAACACATGGAACAAATACGGACACATAGAAGTCTAGCCTGTTCGTTAAAAAGAGGGTATCTTCTGTCCTGACCAGGGAATAAACCTGTCACTTTAGAAAACTGATCCAGGAAGTCTTATCTCTTGCTGTGTGACAGCTCATCCTGAGAAGACTCACCCCCAGATCTAGAGTAAGGGTTTACCCATGGGATCCGATAAAGTAGCTATCTTCAAGTTGAAATAAAATGTATTACCAAACCATAATTCAGTGTTATAAACTCAAATCAATAAATCTCTTTCTGAAGAAGACTCTACCGGAAGCATGTTACCTTTCCATAACATTCACATAAGTGAAGCAACTTACACATGAGCTATGACTACAAAGTAATGGTAATGATTATAAAGTAACAAAAACTGTAAAGTAAAATGACACAATTTCATATCTCAAAACTACACAGAGCTAAAGTAAAATACTGACAAACAAAAGATCCTCATCTTTACTATTCTACTTACTTTGCTTAGCTACTGAGTTCCTAAATCCTTGCTCATTTCTATACCGTAGCAGTCATCTTACGGTTGGATATTTATTTGCATAGCTTCTCCCATACTAGATTGCAAATTTCTTGATAGGAGGGATCATGTATCATTCACAATGGCCAATGGGATCCTGGACACAGTAAATGTTCAATAACTGTTTATTGAGTTAAACTGAGTCAAAGTAACTCATCCCTGGTTTATGAAACTTCTGTTTTCATAGCGATATGAGTGGGAGCTATCCCACTACACAATCATGTCACCGTAGAGAAAAAGGAAGAGCTGTTGGTTCTTATAGTAAACGTAACAAAGAGATTTGGGGCATCTGGAAATATTTACCCCATAAAGAATCCTATGAGAGAAAGTAATACAAACCATACCTTCCTTTCTGCTGAGAAATCACAGAAGATTCTATTTATGTTGTATTTTTAAATCCCCAAAGACTGTATTATGAGGGAGAGAAATATAAAAACAATTGAACCCTTGAGGAAAACACAGGTCAAAAGAGATTCCTTTTAAAGAAAGAAAAAGGAGGCAGGGAAGAAAAACAAAGTGGAAGAGGAGGAGAGAGGGAGGGAAGGAGAAAGGACGAAAAGAAAGATGATGCTGTTAAAAGAGATGCTGGAGAGTAATGAAAGTTATGTCTTGACAGATGGTGAGAAGGTTAGGAAAAGGAGCATCACCCAAAAACTGTACAAGTAGAAAACAAGCTTATTCTTGTTGGTCCATAGATTATATTACACAGAACAGAGGAATGGTGGGTATGCATGTTTGTTCATTTGTTTGAAGATTACTTGTTGGGCATATGCTTCCAGGAAGTGCTTTGGGAAAGTTCACGTAGATATCTTGCAACAGACTCTCAACTTCAATAATCTGAAAACCTGCTCAAGTTTTCCAAGGCAAATCCACACTGTATGTTCAGTCTCACCAAATTCATATTCAAAAATTCATACGTCAATTTTTATTCTTACATAAAATTTATCTTACATGAAATTATCAAGTGTTTTAAAATAGTTATTAAGAGTTTGGAGCACTCATATTAGAAAATTAAGTGTTACCAAGTGAGGCCCCTTTTTAATTCAGGACGTTTTCCATTTTACTGGGAATCAATTCTGTCTGGTGTTTCTAATCCAGCATGTTAAAAAATCATCCTACAAGGCCTCTGATGTTGTTTAAACACTAAAATTTCACAGTACAGATTCAAATTTCCATAAAAGTGACTCTGCTAGTGAATCCATTTCACTGTCCCCTCCATCTGCTAAGAATAGTCTTGTTTTTCTTTTCTACCTCAAGAACACCTAATCCTTACATTTTAAGAAACAGTACTTGAGGGCTTTTACTGCCAAAAGTCTCGTTGTAATATAGCTAGAATATTCCCCTGTGAGTACTAGTTAGTGCTATTGCTTGTTCACACATGCTTTTTTAATTTCAAATATGATTAGTTATAGGCAAGTCACTGAATATTTAAATTTGGTACAGATAGGTTTTCAAACTACCTGTGAACAGAAGCCTGTAAATTAGAGGGAGTGTGGGAGTATGAAATTTGAGCAGAGCTGTTTAAAATCTGGTTGTTGTACATTATGCCTCCTTCTTGACTTGTAACACCTGCTTTCTGCGGAACCAGAAGTCTGGGTCTCCTGTGGCTTAGGTTTTAGACCGGGGTGAGGGTTGTAACACCCTCACCGTAATGTGTGGCATGTTCCAGACTCCCCTGTGGTTGAGAATATGCATAAGCTGAGATGGAGCTGGGAACAGCAGAATCTTCAAAGCCGAGAGAGAAGTTCAGAGACCACAGGGAGACCTCAATGCCCACTACAGGCTAAAAGAAAATAAAAATAAAAATCTAGAATAGTATTGACTTGCTAAAACCCAAAATGAACATAAGTATTAAATTTTTACTAAACTGTAAATCAAACCTTAACAAAAACCTAAGTCATCAGTTTAAAAGGAAACCGAACTGTTGTAATTCTAAAACCAGAGGCAGTAGTGCGGTGTGAGATGAAATGCGTGAGACCAAAAATTGGCAAGTTCTGGATTCTTTTTCCTCTTCTGTTTCTTCTGAAATGTACCACCGAGCACATCACTTAACCCTCCTAGATCCTGGATTTCCATTTGTTTCATCTGTAAAACAAAGAATCTGGACTAGAAAATAACTAAACTTGCTTCCAGAAATAAACAGGCATTTCATTCCATTTGAACTCAAATCTGACTTGCACTTGAACAGTTCTAAAAAATAGAGAACACTTTGTGTCTTTTATAAATGTGTTATAAGTTTCTGAAGTTAAACTCTAGTTCCTTATGAGGGTAATATGCATTTTTCTTTCAAAACAATTCCAGATGATGGGAATGAGCACAAAGACCTGAATAAGTGAAAAACTATATATATATATATATATATATGAATCTATGTGTGGGTATATGTATCTCCAGTTCCAGAGTATACTCTCATTTTCTTCCAAAATCCTGCAAAGTTATAGAAAGTAGAGTGTAAGGGCCAACACAGCTGCTCCTGGCTTGAGGTATGTCTCCTTCACCACTCTGAGTAAACCAAGGAGCCGGAACATGTCAGCAGCAAGAGAAAGCTTCCTGCAACATCATACAAGAAAAGGCCCATATCAGAGTCTAAAACTAGGCTGCCAAGAATTGCACTTAAGTTGTTGGAACCACAAAGGACAGGGTATCTGCCTTTCCTCTCCTACTGTATTCCATGGTCTTATACTGAGGGACAAAACTACAGCCAGCCTGTACTCAGAGCTGTGGTCCCGCCCTGGCAGCTTGAAATCCTAGTCAGACAGGCAGCTTGAAATCCTAGTCAGACAGGCCACATGATGCTCATGTAGAAGTATAAAGACATTTCGCAGCATAAGAAATGCAAAACAGCTCAAGAAAACCCAATGAGGATCCAAGCACTGAGAATGACGTATTTCCTAATGACCAAATCCAAGTTTGGTCCACAGAGACATAGTCCGTCTCTTAGAGTGAAATACCTTAGACAACATTAATTAATATTGTGAATGATGGTAGTTAAAAAGCAAGGCAGAAGAAATATTCAAAGGTTAATTTCAAGGAACATGTGTAGAGCATAGCTTTGAGAGGAGGTGGCAAACATATAGGTTTCTTCCCTGTTCTTTTTATATAGCAATTGGTCCTAATCAATAACATTAGCCTTTTCTATAGTACCTGGCTCTCAACAGCCAGGCCTTACTAATCAACCTGAATTGGCATGAGAAAGAGAACCTACTTACCCCTTTTGCTATACGAGAAAAGAACCCTGTGTGTGGAGAACTGTGAAGCCTTGTTAGTCCTTTGGGCTTTATCATTCACCAGTCAGACAAGTCACTTTGTAATTCAAGGCCTCTCCACCCTTTAAGAATAAAATTTCGAGTAGGGGTGTACTATCTCTAAGTTTCCTTTGTGTGTTCAAGCCTTATCTATTTATAATCTTAAGCAATGCGGAGTTATCTATGATGATTGAAAAAAGCATGACTAGCCCATAACTCAAAGAAATAAAGTTACTCATTGAAGTTATCAATTTTCGTTATTTTTTTTCCTCCTGAAGAACTGCAGATACTAATGATAAGATTCTTTGTCCAACAGTGGTTATTTAAGCCCAGAAATATATTCTAACCCAACTCCTTCACAGATGAGGAATTCGATTTTCTGAAAGGTTAACTGATTTGCGTAACGTCATGCCAGTAAATCTGAATACCCAGATTATGATTATCAACACCAAGGTTATTAGAACAATTATTAGTTTTTGTGGAGTTTACAGAGTGATTTCCAAACTGCAAACCCAAATCTATTGACAAGCCAGTACCTTTCCTCCATCATGGTCTCCTTTTTGGTGATTTCTTTATACCTGAATACATTTAAGGTGCCTACACTCTTTCGATTCCTCATGATTCCTTTTGATTCCTTATTCATTGAGCACATTGTACTCATCCATTCATACCTGCAATTTGCCAGTTCCCCAATTTAGCGTCTCTGAAATATTTACTAGTGGGGAGTACAGTTCTTGACAGTATCATAACTATGCTAAATAAGACCTTATCTAACACAAGCCCCGTGGAACCCAAAGGGCAGCCATTTACTGCTACCTTTTTGTCTATTGTCTTTTACCTGCATGTAGTTGCTGTTTATGCTTCCTTGAGCGGAAATTATTTAACTCCCTAAAAAACCATCATGATATGCCATAAAATGATCTTAATACGTCACTGTGTCTGTTGTCTAAGCCTGAATCCAATTTTCAAGTGTTTTATGTTGATTTGATAAGCAAGAAGAGGCATTTCTGGTTGTACATGAAATAAAGGAACATAAATTCACCAAGGGACCATATTCCTGTGGGAGCAAAAGGAGGCATGGTATCCAGTATAAATGAGTTAAGTGGTGAGTTAGACAAGCAGTCAGGAGACCCGAAATTCCATCCTCAACTTTCACACTAAAGGTACAAACTTGCACAACTTTCCTCACTTCCTTGAGTCCCAACTGAAAGTCCCAACTTGCTTTCTAAGATCATATTCGTATCTATCATTTTATGACTACCACGGGCAGCCCCAATACCCCCTCTGCATGTATGGCGGCTCTTCCGGGCAGTTACCTAATATTTCACGTGGCAGCGTACACCAGCCACTGTGCTGTGTTTAGCCAGGATGGCCCACTGCCGGGCTGGCAGGCATAGCCTCCTGCCCTAGGACTAACCCCAAGCATCCCAGCGCAGGCGTCAGTAGCAGCCTCTGCGTCAACAAAACCTAAGAAAACAAAACTTCTGATCTTCACCTTCAGTCTTTGCTTCACATGACAAATGTAAGACCTTAATGGCTACTTTTTCCTCCAGTGGAAAGTTCCAGGCCAGCTGGCTCTAGAATACTTCATAAAGCATGCAAAAAGCCCCAATTCCACAGGCATGTATCACTGAACTAAGAAGGGACCTTGGAGATTTTTAATATTAAAAACTGAGACCCAGAGAACGGAAATGTTAGGACTAGAACCAAGCATTCTTGATTCCAAACCAGCGTGCTCCCAAGGGGAATTTATCAAAGTACAGAGAGAATTAACAACTTCTTACTTCGGTGGATTTTAGTGGGTGTTTCTGTAACACATCATGCAATATAGTGTTTTCTTAACATTCATGGTGAAAATTTTAGAAATCTCCACATCTTGATCGTTATAGTGAAGCAGTACAGTAATGAGATAAAGGATTTGTTCTAGAGCTAAAATCACGTCTCCTTCACTTATACTTGGCCAAGTTAACTTCTTTGCACTTCCTTTTGTCGTCTGAAAAACGGCATTAAAAATGCTTTCAAATTATTTTTGAAAGTTAAAGACAGATAGCTAATGTAGCGTTAGTAGTGCTGTGTCTTCACACCTTCCTTAATGGACTCAAAAGACATATGTTGTCTGACAGTCACAACAAATCTTACAAATTAAAGTATCTCTTCAATGTGGCCTGATACCCCCGTTGGTCCTTGGGCTAACATCCTAAGATGCACTAGTGACCTTGAGGACATTTCCTGCAATGGTCCTGACTGACACTGTTCTTTGTTTCCAGGACTCTGAACCACACTGCATGGAAATATGACTGGGGATTTGAGAAGATATTTTGTTTTTTAAAAACAAGTTTAAATAAACCTAAGTCATAGAAATAAAAGAAAGTTCTTTTTTTTTTTTTCATCTCAAGATGGTACAGGAGAGGCTTCAAATGTACTACTTCCTGGTAATGTAGAAATAATTTCTGAGAACATGAATCTCAACACAGCAATTTAAACCGACACACGTGTGCATTCATTATAAAAACAAATATCAGCTACAAGAAGTATTATTCAATGTAGGATCAGACTCTTTTTCAAACGTCTTAAAGCCCCGCCTCTAGAGGAAGCTTTTCCCAGTTTAAATGTACTCGACTGTCCGCAGCTTTTAGTCCACAACAGGAAGCAAGCCGTGTCTATCACAACTGCGGAAGTATTTTCATTTGCAAGTTGCAACATTATGGAGCTAAAAGGAACCTTTAAGACCACCCATTGCAAACTTTTCATTTTAGAGATGAGAAACTGAAGCCTGAGAGGTTATGTAGGTTTTTTTGCTAAAAACAGAAAAGCAAAAAAGAAGCTGAGACTGGGCTAGAACAGAATGCACATCACTAGGTAGGTATCTGGCCCAGTGCTCTTCCCAGGAGTCATGGGATCCATGAGATCCGACTTTACACTATACAGCAGGCAGAGTTAGTTAGCAAGACTCAGGCTCAGAACAAATCACTCTACCTTCGCGTATACCTATTCTAAATGAATTCCTCATATCTGTCAAGGATTTGTCTTACTTTCGTAAAATTAGAATAGCTTTTTTATTTATTTATTTTTTTTGTGGTATGTGGGCCTCACACTGTTGTGGCCTCTCCCGTTGCGGAGCACAGGCTCCGGATGCGCAGGCGCAGCGGCCATAGCTCACGGGCCCAGCCGCTCCGCGGCATGTGGGATCTTCCCGGCCCGGGGCACGAACCCGTGTCCCCTGCATCGGCAGGCAGATTCTCAACCATTGCGCCACCAGGGAAGCCCTAGAATAGCTTTTTAAATGTTTCTTTCTTTCACGATTTTTTAAAAAACACTGTTCAACTGCACTCTGTCCCAAGGGTAAGTGCTAAAAAAACAATGGTTTCAGACAGATTGTACATCGTTCTTCTCTTCTCCATTGCTAAAGATATTCGTAAAGCATGCTTTTCCCAATAGCTTGGGCTCTAATTTCCATAAGGAGTCTACCTAACCGAGATCCACAGAAGGAAAAATGTGTGATAGCTCTATGTCACCCTGATAAGATGTTGACAGTTTTGTTTTCACCTACAGATCCCTGAAGATGTTCTCCTAGGAACTAGCCCGACTATTAAAAGGGTACCACGGAAAAATCAGTTTAGGCATATTGGGGTCAAGCCAGGGAAGAAGACCAATATTTTTGTTGCTGTGTCAAACCAGAGAAGTAAAATTCTCATTTCAGATCAGTGTGGAATAACCCTGGAATTAGGTCATGATGCTGGCATTGGAGAAACAGTTTCCTCAGTGGAATCTCTTAAAAGATCCACAGAAATATGCTTTTGATGCACTTTGAGCTTATAATTATTGTCAAAATAAAGTTAAGTAACTGCTGACGGTAGGTTCTACACGCATTAATCCCACATAAACACTGTAAAGTCTTCTTTACAAATTCTAGGGAAGCTAAAGAGTTGTAAAATAAACATTTAAAGTACTTCAAAGAACCTTACGGGAATTCCATTATCTTGTTGTCATTGTTGTTTTTAAAGCTATAACTCATGATTTATCATTCTTTAATACTGCATATAGTAAGTTTCAACCCCTAGTCAATGAATCCTGTATTTTGATCAATAAGCAACTATTCTGAGAGCATTGCTTAGATTCTGCACATAAAAACTAGTATCCATATACACTAGAGTGAAATACACTTAATAATGATAATGATGATGATAATACAAGCTAATATTTACAGAAGGATTACTAGAAATCAGACGTATGTATGACTTATTTCATGTAACAACCCCATTTTACAGGTAAGAAACTGAGGTTAAAGAGAGGTTACTTAACTCGCTCAAGATTACACAACAAGAAAGGAGCAGATCCAAGCTGTCCTTTCAAGTCCACGTGATTCCAAAATGCCTGCTCTTAAACTACTACTCCATATTTCCCACAATTTAATCTTCCACTAATGACTTCTGTGAAAATATTACTGTAATTCATCATCAAGGACAATCATCACCGTTGTGGAGATCTTCAGAATCACTGGATGTAGGGGAGTAGGACTGGTGGACTAATAAATAAACCAAGGGTTGTGGTATCATGTTTTCACAAAGATAACATATCTGTAATAAAAATATGGGAGAAAATTCTGCTCAAGAATAGCATTTCATAGTGAAAACACTGTAGATTCAAAATCTTAATACAACACAAAATAGCACGCCTGGCATCTTCCTAGACGACTAGATATATATTAAATGAAGAGGGCTTTCAGCATCAGCTGAGCCATCTGAGCCATTTTTCAAAGTAGAATCATCCACTGAATCTGACTCAAAGTAATGAATACAGTCTCACACTGATTCTCTTTTCTGTTACCTTCCCGAATCTAAATTATACTTGTGAGGAGCATGTGAGCAGATATGGCGAAAAGTGAAAGAAACAAGTCTAAGAGAAAAATCACAAATTAATCAACTGCAGTTGGAGTTACATATACTTTCAATTAAGTGTGCATTTATTGTACAGTTTGATGCTATTGCCTATTAATGTTAGGTTTCTATTGAAAACCTTGCTTTCTAAAAGCAAGAGGTAAAAAATAATCTAAATACTCAACAGTGGGGGTCTGTAAAAAATACAGAACATCCACATCTTAATGTAGCCATCAGAAATCATACTAAAATCATACGATGGAAAATTTTCAAATACTACTAACAACAAAACTGTTAAAAATTATATGATCCAAATTCTGCATGTGTGCCAAAAGACACCAAAAAAATGTCCAAATGTGTATAGCTCAAAATGTTAACAGAGGTCTCATCTACTGGTAGGAGGATGTTTCCCTGTCTCTCTCTCTCTCCCCCCACCGCCTTTGCTTTCTTCATTTCTTCCTTTTACCAATTTTCATAATCTACAAATATGCTCTAAGTATATTTTACTTGGTTAGTAAGTATATTAATGCAGGATAGAAGAGTATGAATTTTGCAGTCTATCTGGATCTAAAACCTGACTTTATCGCTAACTTGGTAAGTTACTTAAAATCTCTAAGTCTCACTTAGGAGGATAATATGTTTCTACATAGCAGATCCATGGTGAGAATTACATGAATTAACATATGTAAAGTGATTAAAAGAATGCCTGGCACATGATCGGGACTCAAAACATGCTAGCTATTGTAGTTGCTACTGCTGCTGCTAATTTTATTACTGGAGAATATTCAGTCAACCAATGGCTCTGCTGTAAAAACACAAGACATTCATATTTTAATCAAGATACAACGTTATTAAAAACATATGACTTCCCAGATGAGAGCAGTACATATATAACACTAGTATATCTGCCAAACATTGAGTTTAAATTGACTATTCTGTGGTTACGAAAATAAATTTGACAATTCTTAACAATATTAGAATTTTTAAAATGAGTATTGTTACTTATCTGTTTTTCCTCTTCCATCATATATCTATAGATGACCCTTTGTGGACATCTCTAGGTCCACTTTTCACTCATTATTTTCTTAGACACAACAAGATGATTTGGGGATTAGGTAAGCAGTTACAGGACAACAGAAATCTGACACCAGGCATGTGGTCCATGCAAAGTCCATACAACCCAATAATGTCTATAAGCAAAGGGACAAGAACTTTACCAGGACGAAGATGATCAACATTTGAAGGCCTACCATCACCTCAACAGAAAGTCTAAGCCTAGGTCACTTATTTGGCATCAATGAGGGCGATCAAACCCATCTCCGAAAGTGCAATGGACTTCTTTCCTGGTGTGATAAGAAAACATTCACATCATAATTTTTTTTTCCTTACTACTAGAATAGAAGCCTCTGTGATACTAAACCTCCCTTCATCAAGCCAGGGCCTAACCCAAACATTATGTAGTTAGACCATATGCTTTTCCTTGATTATGTCTCTTAAGCAAAAATAAAACAATTCCTTTCAGAAAGTAAGGAGCAAGCCTTACTCATTTGTCTTCCTCCTCCTACCTCAACCCCAAACTCCCAATCATCAGGGATGCTCCCTGGCATGCAGCAGGCTCTTTTAGGTTAATATTTTCTGAATGAATGAAGCCTTCTGATTCCTCAAAATATGCAGAAGTATAAGAACCTGCAAACATGTGCTTCATAGTGATAAACCTTGAAGTGGTATTTCTTCCCATCTGAAACATTAGCTCCCTACCTAGTCCTAAAGAGTGACTGGAGTGAGAGGTGAGGTGGCCTTGAGGTAGGAGACAGATGGCCCCCAGGCTGAACAGCTGGAGTCTGTCCCCTCTGGACAGATACTCCAAGATGAAGAAGAGGAGGAGCTGAACCCTGCCCAGGTAAGAAACCACCCCTTTCTCATTCTCAAGGTCAAGGACACCTTCCTGACTACACATACGCAGAAAGGCTCCTTGGAGGTCAACAGGGGAGTGATGTCAACCTAGCCATAGGCCTCTTCACTGGAATCCATCTTGGCTAAGAGATGCACGTGCACACATTACAGGACCCTGGGATAAACCAAATAATGGACTCAGAACCAGGCAAAGCAAGATGATTGGCCAAAGGAAACCAGGAAGAAACACCCCATGTACGTGGTTTAAACCACTACAAGCACGTGACTCTCTGAGTCCGCCCGTGTGTCTATCCACACGTACTCCTTTTCCTCCTAATAAACACTTTACTTGTTTCACTACTTTCCATGTCTTTGTAGGAATTCATTTCTACAAAGCGAACGAGCCAAGGGCCTTGTCACCGCCACTGATGCCTGGTGGTCTAGTGTCTGGGATTCAGCACTCACTGCCGCGGCATGACTTCAATCTCTGGACAGGGAACCGAAATCCTGCTTCAAGCCGCTACAGGCCGAGGCCACCCGAGATCAGCCTGACCAGGTCTCACAGTTTGTGGCCAAGCAGGAAACTACCCAGAGGTGTCCAGGTCTGCACTCTGTGTACCTTGCAATTCTATTTCCCAAAATAGAATTCTTAAGGTCACTTCTTCAAATATGTGATTAACTACATGCAAACTGGATTTTTTTTTATGTTTAAGTTAGTAAAATACAGTAACTCAAGATTGTTTTAACCACACACAGAAAGTAATTTTCCATTTAATGATGTCAATGAATTTAAACCAAATGAAATGATAGGGATTTGAAAACAAATTTGAAAAGAATAAGGCACATCTCAAATACTGCTGATCTCTTTCAAACTCACTTTTACATTTGAGAAACTGTATCTTAATGAACAGTCAGTAGAGGCAGTCAGTTCTAATATACAGTTGACCCTTGAGCAACTCGGCGGTTAGTCCATGTAGAATTCACAGCCGGTCCTCTATATCCATGGGTCCTCCACAGCCAGGGATTCCATCAACCACAGACTCTGTAGTACTATAGTATTTACTACTGGAAGACATCCTTGTATAAGTGAACCCGCATACTTCAAACCCATGTTGTTCAAGGATCAACTGTAGTACCTCCTTTAATCTCCATGACACTAAAACAACACAGCTGTCTTCTGAGATCTCTATCTGCCCCTTCTCCATCTCCTTCACAAGGTGGCCTTTCTTTTCTGAACCTGGACTTGGGCATGGCACACGGGGGTCTTCATGGTTCCATGTTCAGTCTTCTGTCCTGTATGTTGACATCTCTTGCTCAGCAAACACCCATCCTCTGGGCAATACTTCAACTGTCAATCCTTGGAAGGCAACTCCCATATCCAGACCTGGAGCCCTGCGGGGACTCCCGAGCTACAATCCCTCATCTCCGTTTGCCCACCGTACGTTCACTTGAATGTCCTACCATCACTCTCAAGTTACAAATGCTTAACGCCAAATGCACAGCATTTGCTCCATCGCTTTTTTAATACAGCTTTCACCATTTTCATTAGGCTCAAAAAGTCCCTGATAAGCCTTCTTGTGAACTTAACACAGTGCCATTTTGGAACCTGAATGAACGGAATCCCTGTTGTCAATAAGGAATGAGCAGTCAAAGGAGATAAGAGTGAGGCGGAAATGCAATAAAGACAAAAGATAGCTTACATTTATCTGACTTTCGCAATCTTGGGGGCTTCCTTGTGGTGACTGCCCAACCACTTTGAACATCTGCCTACATTTCGGAATTTTCACACACTGTGAATTTCACACAGTAGTTGAAGCCAGAGACTTCAGAGACTACCTCACTTCCGGGCACCAAACCAGGGAGAACCAGTTTTTTGGCTGGAGCATTTAGGGAAGCATTTGGTTATTCAGTTTTGGGAGGCAGATCCCTGGCATGACAGGTGATGGGAAGCCACATGATCAGAGACAAGTCCTGGGTGTGGCTGTGTAGCCCCAGAAACAAGTTCTCTGGCAACTATCCCAGAGACTCTGGAGGCTAATACCTGTTGATACACTCTTTTTCTTGTTAAACTAGCCTGTGCATATTCTGTTATTTGCAACTAAAAGCCCTGTACAAGACACACATTAAAGTATTGAAATTCCACTAATTCTCAGAAGCACAAGTTGAATATTAGGGAAAAGTGGTCCTTTTCTAAAACAATTGCATTTATACTCACTCTAATCCATTTTTGCACACCATAGTATTTTTGCCGTGCTACAAAGCCAGACAAAATCCTCACTTCCATGAAATGGTCATGCTTCAGGTCTGAAGCTCACGTTAAGTAAAACTTTTACCATAATTTCTTTAACAAAGAATATTTAATGTTTCTTCTGAAAATAATTTAGAATAGGTAATTGGCTGACAGTAAGTTCATAAAAATCTGTATTTTCTTTACTCTTGAGAGTAAATTAAACCAAGAAGCCTTAAGATGTAGTCTGCCAAATAGATATCCCAAAGTCATCGGTCATCAGTGTGTTATGGTTCTGAGCACAGCTGAACAGTTAACAGCGAGAGTTCTGGATTCAGAATATTCAAATCTGAATCCCAATTCTACCATTCAGTAATTTTGTCACCTTGAACAAGGTAAATCACATATCTACACATCAGTTTCTTTATCTGCAAACAAAAATAATTATAACACTTACTTCAAATAAGTCTTGTCAGTACTTCTTATACAGAAAGCACATGGAAAGTGCTTAACACACTGGCTAGCATATATTAAGCACTCTTGGTTAGGCACTACGATCGTTAGTAGCATTATTACCCATTATGATGGCAATGATGCCATCACAATGCAAGGGTGTCTAGAACTGAACACATTTGACTAAGCACTGCTCTAGATGTTTATTTTGTAGAGCTATTTAATATCTCAGTTCTTCCAAATGACTTCTCTTGTTCTTTCAGGGGATTATTACTTCTGAAACTAAATTGCCCACACTCCTCGGCTGAAAAGAGTACACCTGGGGGTAAGTTGCTTGACTGAAAAGCTATGTAGCTCTTGATGGGCTATTGTTTGCTTTCTATCAGAAAACAGCTTTTCTACACCAGTGCCCCTCTGAGGGTCTTTTGGCCTCAGATTAGAAGGACAGTGAGCTACTGCAATGGCATTTATAGAGGGCTTCCGAGTTTCCAAACACTCGCTTCTAGCCAATGTTTCCAGCTTGGGTCCATTTCCAGTGGCTAGGGAAAAACAAATATTTACCTTGGGATTGTCGGGTTCCAAGCGTTTTGCAAATGATTTCACCTAATACTTCCCTGGGAAAATTATCATCTCTGGTAAATGTTAACTTAAAAAGTTGTTTGTTCAGTTTAAAAAAGGGGGGGGCAGTAAAAACACAATCTTGCAAAGTATTTGCAAACCTTCGTGTTGATTTTGTCACCATCATAGCAACGTGGTCATAACGTGTTTGGGATTGATATGTAAAGTTTAACATCAGCCAGAAATAATGGGTGTTACCCTTGTTTGCAGTTATCATCCCTTTGAGAAACTGATGAATGTTCTCTACCGTTTCCTCATGAAAAGAAATCCCCATATACCTATATGTACGTCTGCATACACATCAACTATGTGTGGTTAACATTTTAAAGCTCTATACATGAATGCCCAATAAATTATCTGTTTATGGGCAGTCTATTAGAAATCTCTAAAAATAAGCACTTAGGCTTTTGCTAGAACAATACTTGCTCATAATAATGACCTTGGCTTTATGAACCCCTTGAAGCCCACGTACAGATGCTTCAGAGCCTTGTTACTCAGAGCACAATCCTTGGACCAGCAACATCAGCATCACGTGGGAGCAAGCCTGTGAGATACGCAGAACCCCAGACCCCAACCCAGACCTGCTGAATCAGGGTTTGCATTTTAATAAGATACCCAGTTGATTCATACACACACCAAATTTTGTGATGCACTTCTTTGAGTTCATGAACAATTGCTTAAGAACCTCTGATCTCCAAGATGCTTCCAATGCTCGAGTCACAAGGTAAGGGGAGTTCTAATGCTGTCTTCTAGAAGGCCCCAATGCAACATATATGAAGAAATACAAATGAAGGGCTAATCATTTATTCATTTTTCAACAAATATTTATTGGGTATCCATTGTGGGCCAGGCATTGCTCTAGTCACAAAGCTCTATCCTCCTTCTACAGGGAAAATACAGACAATGAACAAACATGGAAGTAAATAGGTAATGTGTCAGATGGTAATTAGTGCAACGAGGTAAAACAGGGGAGGCCGAAGGCGACAGGAAATGCTGGTGGGATGCTGTTTCTTAAAAATAGGGTGGCCAGGGAAGCCTCGTGGATAAGACGGCATCTGAGCAAAGACCTAAAAGAAGTGAGGGAGTGAGATCTATACTATTGGAAGGAAGAGCTTCCCAGCAGGAAGCTATTTGGTACATCCAAAGATCAAGAAGGAGTCCAGCTTCCCCAGAGTAAAAAGGCTAGAGGGAGAAGGTGAGATCAGGGAGGTAGGATGAGGGTGGTCATGAAAGTTCTAATAATCACTGAGCACAAGTACCAATTGCTGTAAAAACATTAGGAAAGAGACCACAGTGCTACAAATCTGGTTGGGTTCAGTGGAGGAGAGGACCACCCCCTCTCTTCCACTCAGTTGGGCAAAGTCTCTCCTAGAGAAGGTGGGGTTTCAAAGGCTGTTTGAAATACGACTTACTCCCATCAGAAAGCAATTTATTCTTCTTTCCCTTTTTTTGGAATTTAGGCTTAAAATATAGTTGCTAAGTACCTCTGGCAAAAACCAGATTTTGTTTCAGAGGGTCTGGCACATACTTGGCAGGGAACACACTCAACTGGAATTAAATAATAATCTCATGACTGGCTATAATTCAGAACCGTATCTTGGCTACCTTTTTAGGCTTATGTTCATAATTATTCTTGACCACATTTCAACAGTACTCTAGCCATCTTGTCTGAACATCTGTTTCAGGAACTCTTCTGCCTTTGGCCAATATGTACTCTCATTGCAGACAGCATGCCAGATGACCAGTGCCCTCTCCTTAATATTGTACATCCACATCCTGTGTTTCTGAGGCTGCGCCAAGTTCCCGTTGGGAGACACAAGGTTTCGGTAACAAGGGGCATGCGCTCCTCTCATTGCCACGTGTAAACTGTATGAAAGAAATCATGATTCTATTGCAAAAGAAGTCATGCCAGCAACTGTAAAGATCAGCCCAGCCTACAAATAATGGCTAATAATTTGTACAACCTTTGTACATGAGATAATCTAATCCATGCTAATCTCTCTCCATTATGGCAATGAAGATGCTACAATCACTCCTCACACAGAAAAGATTCACTCAAATTAATGTTCCATGTCAGCTCTATCTTAAAGTATTTCCTCTTTTTCATCCAGAATGAAGAATGAATAAATCTGTCTATGCTGAATAAGCCTCCCAACGATTCTCCATCTAATCCAGCCAAAATGAAACTTACAAGTCAAAGAAAGGCTAAATAAAAACAAGGATAATAAATGGATGCCATTATCCACTTACAGATACGTGTGATCCACTTTAAGAAAATTAATTTGTAAGAAGAAAAACTGTAGGATTATTATTCACAGAGAGTTCCCTGTTCCCGCTCAATTATTTGTACAATAGTGAAGCCAGACAGGAGCAATGGAGGTCATCATTTACACATGAGAAAACGGTGGGTAGAGGAGGCAAAAAGGCCTTGCTCAAAGACACACTACTCTGTGATGGCAGAGAAAGCACCAGAACCAAGGTCCTTCATCTCCCAGATAGCCCACCGCACCCCACTCCCCCGACCACACACACACCAGGACTGTCTACAGGGTTACAGGACAGAGACGCTCCTAACTTACTCTAATATTTGTTTACATATCATTAACTACTTGGGAGGGCAGGGTAAGGGACTATGAAATTCAGAGTTAAAATGGCAGGAACCACTGCTAATTGAAAATCAATCAGAAATGAAGATTAAGACATCTCTGAAATTCGAATGCAAGTCAATGGGAAAAGTGGATTCGATTTTTAAAAATGTAACCTTCGTAACTCTCAGGAACATGTCCACTGTACCGTAAGAGGCACACTTATAATGTCAGTGAATAATTCCAAAAAATCACCCACTCCATCCGTTCCATACTTGACCAAGCTTAATTTTGCAGGTGGCTGCTGATACAGAGGATGGAACATGTTACCACTCAAAATCCAACTTCGTAAAACCTGAAAACTTCCATAAAGACAACTGGCACAAAAAGTGGCTTCACAACCACAACTGAAATAGTATGTGAGAGTGCCAAGAAGAAATAAACAAGCTAGCTAACCCAAATTCGTTTTCCCATTTGCAAACTTGGGTTCAATGAGTTTTGTCAACCAATAAATTACTTCTCAAGATGTGTCTGCACAAAGTACACGACAGGACATCCATAACAAGATAACCATTTAAAAATCCCATCGATGGATTCCAGTAAATCCTCTGTTTATAATGACCCATTATCAGAACACTTTTTTAACTAGCAGGGCTGTGCTTTCCCAGGACATAGCAATGACCCTAGGATATTATAAGATTCCCAGGTGTCTCCTTTTGTCTTTATCACTCTGGTACTGGTGCATTTTCTTGGGTTCTGGTTGTTCATATTGGTATCCTCTCCAAAAAAAAGATATATAGAGAGAGATAGAGAGAGCATTAGCAAGAATACTTTGTTCCCTAATGACCACAGACAACACATTCCCTTTTCAGTGATCTGCTTGGTAGAATCTTATGTATGTTGAAAGATCCGTTCACAAACGCAGTCCTCTCATTTTACAGACTAGAAAACTGAGATGTTTAATGACTTGCCCAAAGGCTATTACAGCTTATTCATGCAAATCCAGACCAGAAACTCAGGTCTCCTGGCTCCTTATCAGCTGCTGTTTCCACTATGTCAGGCTACCTCTTCTGTGAGTCATCCCCCACTGCAGGACAGAATCTTACTTTATCCTCCAAATCCAATTCAAATGGCCTACATTTTAACTCACCCGTAATTGCTAAATTGGACCAGAAGTTTAAAAGCAACTGCTTTTTCGATTACAGTGGAAATTTTGGCTCAATAACTATAAATGTCTTACAATGTTGTACAAAACGCCAGCCTTTCCAGAATGATGTTTTGGGTTTGTTTTTCGTTTGTTTGTTTACCATTCTGGGCTATCTCTGAACAAGCATTTCCACTGTTGTTTGATACAGGGGAAAGCCTGCAATCTAGCAGGAGGACGCTTCACCAGTTCAAGACTTTTGACTCTCATCTCAAACCTACGGCTTGTTTAGGATTTTCAGGTAATGCCAGCTCCCAATAACAACCAAGGTTTATTGAGTGGGGGCCTCAAGCCATCCTCACAGGATGTCCAAGGATGGCTTGGGGTCCATAAAGGATGGATCCCAAGCCATCCTTTGCACACAGAGCATCTCATTTAACGTTCATCACAACCCTGAGAGGTGGCTACAATGAACCCCACTCAACAGATGAGCAATCTGCAAAGACCAGAGGGTAGATAGGAAAGTCAACACTGGATTTTCTCTGCTCTGCTAAAATGTTCCTGAAGAGTATCAACAAGAAATAGTCCCCATTTTTCAGCAGAGGATGCATTCTTCAGGCCCTGTCCTTTTCCAGGATCTAAAGCAGAAACAGTAAGTGGAAGATAATGATAAAGCTAAAAGCAGAATACTTCAGTTACATATGTCTGCTAAATCAACCTCCAACCCAAAGAGCTAGAATCCTGTTTCCTCAGCCCCAGCTATTCCAAAGCACAGCAAAGCAACTTCTGTACATTCTGTTTTTAGGGGAGTGAAACTAGGCCTTCTGCATACTCCCCAGAAAGCAATCGTTTCCCCATGGAAAAATGAAGTGTGTAATAGTGGTGCTCAGGGCCGTTGAGAGGATTAAATCGGTTACTACATGTAAAGCCCTTGAACGATGCCACAGAGTAAGTTCTCTGCAAATAACAGCTACTACTCTCTCATTATTATCCCTATCTTTAGAAAACTAACCAGTCAGGCAGCAGCGCATTTCTTTATCTTGGGATGATCATTCAGCTTAATAGCAATTATTTAGCCCTGACGAGGCGTAGAGATCTACAACAGGAAGTGAGGAGGCAGTAGTAAGGGGAAAAACAGACCCACTCCTACTCCTGCAGGGCAACTCACTTGAGGGAAAGAAGACAGAAGCAGATGAGAGCTAGAACAACAAGTAACAAACATTTCCATGCACGGTTATGTCTAAGGAACAGTGTGCTGGTGGTGACCAGAGCGAGACCAACCGACTTCACAGAGACAGCAGGATCTCCCTGGACCAGAGGAGGGCTGTGCCCTGAGAGCAAGGGCGACAGCACTGCAGACAAACAGAGGGGCAGTGCGAAGACTCAGCGCTGGTGCTGGACGATGCAAGCAGAGCGCGTGCATTTCTGGGAACATGAATAAGTACTTTGTAAACCACAGGAGTGCTGAAGTTTTAGATGTTATGACGTCCACCATGCACGGCTCTGATAAAGTTTTATCCAATCCAGCATTCACAACTCTTCATAGGACCAAGGCCTGCATGAATCTCTCTCCTGGAGTTTCACCCCTTGGAGCAACAGGGCCTGGATGTTTGGGGATACAGGCTGGTGGGGCCCACCTCCATCGCAAGACACCTGGGATCCAGACTACCTGAGCTGGGGCTCTGCTCTACCATCGACGGACTCTGTGACCTTGGGCATTTACCCTCTGGGTCTCAGGGTTTCCTCATCTGTAAGACGGAGCTAATAATAGCTATTTTCCCAATAGGGTTGTTGTGAAGACTCAATATATTAACAGATGAACAGTTCTTGGAAGGGTACCTGGCACCTCATAAGTATTATATTAGTGTTTACATCATCTTAATGACTATTATATGTATGCTGTTCTGTCTTGCTCTAGCTCTGATTATTTTGTCTGAGATCAGACACCCAGTAGGCAAACCTTTAGTACTGCATCCTGGCAGGATGTACCTGGCAGGACTCCAGGGATTTAGAAATGGTTTCATAACAGAAATGAAACACAAGTGGGGTATGGGGCTTTGACCTCAAAAAATGGGCCTGACCAGAACAAGGGGAGGAGGGAGACAGCTTCTTCATTTCTTCCCACGCTCTAATGTTCACTCAAGCAGGGAAGCTGGTATTTTTTTTTTCCCACCCGTCCCAGCACAGAGGCCTTGGCATCCAAATGCAAGTAGTGCACACTTGGTGGCCTCCCACAGAAGCCACAGAACCCACAGGACTCTTCTCAGATTGCAGACAAGATCCCCCAGCTGGGAATTAGGAGGCATAAGGACATCTGTTGTTGCATGTATCCAGTTTTCATTTTGCATGGACACAGCCCAGTGGTTCTCAAACTCTTGGCCTACAACCCTCCAAGGGCTTCAGCCAGCCCCTGGAGCTCCACATCACCCTGTCACAAAAAGATAAAACCAATAAGAAAAAAAAAAAGAACCCCTGAGTTTCTAGTCCATTTTATAGGCAGTGCCCACAAACAGCTGTGAGGAGTCAGACCGAGGGAATGTTTGTGGATCGCCCACTCTGTGGCAGGCTTTTATCTATTGCTTCTTTTAGTTCTAACAACCTAGGAAGAAGGTAGCACTGGACACATTTTAAAACATGCAGACGAAAGCTTAGCAAGTTGAAGAGAGATGCTTCGTATTCCAATAAATGGCAACTTGATAAGCTTTAGACTTGACATCAGGCATATCTGACCCTCAGTGTAACTCCTTTCTCGGTTCACTCATTTAAACAAATACTCATCACAAACCTACTCTGGGCCAGATGTCATTATAGGCATGGGGATACAGCAAGACAAGAACCATGTCTCTGATCTCAAGGAGTTTATGTTCTAGAAAGGAAGAAAGGAAATAAACCAAGAAATATAACATGATCCCAGGTGACCAGGAGTCAGGAAGAAAAATATAGCACGATTGTGGACAGACAGTGACTAGAGAGTGAGGGACCAGGGAAGGCCTCTCTGGGGAGATGGCATTTGAGAAGATGCTTAAAGGAAGTGAGAGAGTCAGTCAGGTAAAGATCTGGGGGGAAGGGGGTGTGTCCAGCAGGGGTACCAGCAAGTGCAAAGGCCCTGAGACATGTCCAAAGAAAAGTAAGAAAGCCAGTATGATTAGAATGAATCAAGAAAAGGGGACAGTAGTAGGTAGGACATGACTTTGGAGAGGCTGATGCAGGCCAGGTCACACTGAGCTCTGCTAGGCCCTGGGAAGGCATTTGCGTTGCATCTGATTCTAAGAGAAAAACCAATGGAGGGTTCTGCAATGAGAATTATATTTTTGAAGAAATTGTATTTTTAGAAGATCATTCTGGCTGCTTTGTGGAGAGTTGACTATAGGGTCGCAAGAGTCAATGCAGGGTGCTAGTTAGGAAGCCAATTTAGTAGTTTGGATGAGAGATTCCGACGGAAAGCACTAGGTTTGTAGTTGGACTCCTGCCGTATTTTGAAGGTGTTCTTCCTGCTATGGAACCGGGGTAGTCCTTAGGAATTCTTGCGGGAGAATTCTTTTGAAACGCAGTTTGAGGAATGTTGACACTAAGACTCCTGAGAAACTTTCAGTCTGTCACAGCCGTGACTTAAACACAATGTCATCACCCATGTGACAGTGTATCAAGCATGTAATCTACCAGCAGGACAGCAGTGAACACTGAGCCACACTGACAATGTCACTTTAACCTTTTTAAAAGGTGAAAAGGCTCACTTTCCTTTTAGTCATCCATCAGCCAATTCCAGTTTTACCTTGCTACACACATAGGTTCTGAAATTCTCAACTTTTAAAAGAATCATAGGCTTCCCGCATTTCTGCATTATAGCAATCAGCTCAGCCTGAACAAGGACACTGAGAGATGGACATATCACCTAATCAATCTGTACCTTCTTTCAGACAAAACACTTTTTGAAGTACCCAAGTGCTGTCGTTACTACCTTTTTGCATATGAGAAGATTAAATTTTAGAGAGATTAAAAATATGTGGTTCTGATGTTGTCTTAACATTCTGCTGTTGCAGTACGTAAACATTGTGTCCACACACATCTTGAACTAACATTTCGTACGATGTATTTCTGAGCTATGAAACTTTTTACCTAATAACCAGGCAGACTGCTAGGTCTGGGAGTGTAAAGCCACTCAACGGAGTTAATTCTCAACACCCACTGGTGATGTTCTGACTGAAGAATTCTGTGCTTTGTCTGGAAGTAAGAGAAAACCTTGAATTAAAAAACAAACAAACAAACAAAATGTGGTTGAACAGCATCATCAGACTTACAAATCTGTGCTGCAAACCGAAGGTAACTTGGTGTACCTGGAATGGACAGTACGACCCCCATATCTTGTCTAGAATCTCCTTTTGTCATCACAAAACTCCAGTCGGCTACATAGGCTTTTGTATTCACCTGATTTTGGCGATGAGAAAGCAAAAAGCACCCTCATGATCATGTAGGGAGTTAGAGGCAAATAAAGTACCAAATTCCAGATCTTCTGGTAAGAAGGGCTCACTTGCTCAGACCAACCTAATTTCCAACCTGACACCTAGTTTCCCAGAGGATCAGAAAAACCCAAAGCAATTTTATTCTTTAAAAAAAAGTGACTATAAGGAAATACAGGGACTTCCCTGGTGGCGCAGTGGTTAAGAATCTGCCTGCCAATGCAGGGGACATGGGTTCCAGCCCTGGTCCGGGAAGCTCCCACATGCCGCGGAGCAACTAAGCCCCCGAGCCAAAACTACTGAGGCCGTGTGCCACAACTACCGAAGCCCACGCACCTAGAGCCCATGCTCCGCAACAACAGAAGCCACCGCAGTGAGAAGCCCCCTCTCGCTGCAACTAGAGAAAGCCCATGCACAGCAGCGAAGATCCAACGCAGCCAAAAATAAAAATAAATAAATAAAAGAAAATAGATACTATTAGCAGATGTAACAGTGGTTGAGAAAAACTTGAGAAATAATCCTGGGTTAACTCCTCAAACCCATGTTAAACTTGTCCCCAGAGGTAGACATATGTCCCTTCCATGAGTCAAATGCAATACTGGTCAAGCCCTCACTATGTAGAGTCCTGATGATGAAGAAATGGAAGAGGTGACTTTCCACGAGAGAGGCTGGATGAACAAACATAAACACACATAAGGAGCACAAATGCGCAGGTACAGAAACATGAACAGAAATACCTGAATCTTTATAGAAAACTTCTTAGGGAAGATAAAAATTCAGCAGTTTTGAAAGAGGAAGGAGAAGATGGAAAATAGCTTTTCCCCATGTGCAGAGAAAGTAACCCAAGAAGAGTGAATTGTGGGTACCAAGACTCACAAGCGGGGTTAACAACTCTATGTACTCAAGAAATTACATCAAATAATGAATCTGGAATTCATTACTTGATTGGAACATGATCTGGAAACCATGTGCTATAATTAAGAATAATTGCTTTGGGTTAACTATTTTGGACAGACTTGAGATGGGTACCATCCAATGTTAATACCCTTAAATAAGCAAAGGAACTACTGAAACACACTAGCACCTGAATCAACGGAAACGTTCACACCCATTTTTGCACCGAACTTGCATTTTTCTGTCCAATACACTGAGAAAGGAACCTTGGTGGAGGAAGGTCAAGTATAGGAGAAAGTCTAAGTGAGAAGCAAGAGGTTTGAGATCCACCCTCCGGTACAAAGGGCTGTGGCAGCACCTAATAAAAGAAGTAAAAAACCGTAGCCATGGACCACTCTTTTAAGAACTTTGTGAGTTATTTTAGAATTTGGACATTCCTCCTATATTATAATGATAATTGCCTGTCTACTTTCCTATAATTATTAGCATATTCTTGACATATACAAAATGTGGGACCTTCCCTGGTGGTCCAGTGTGGTTAAGACTCTGCACTCCCAATGCAGGGGGCCCAGGTTTGGTCCCTGGTCAGGGCACTAGTTCCCGCATGCCACGACAAAGACCCGGCGCAGCCAAATAAATAAATAAAAATATATTTTTAAAATGAATTGATATACATATTTTATTCAGCTAAAAACGAATCATCCTAGTGCTTTTTGGGAAACTGGGAACCTGTTCTTTATCCTTTTAGTAACTCATCCCACATGCAGTTAAATCCTAAAAGATACAGATATACTGTCAGAATTCATATAATTGGGGAAAACAGTACAAATGTAAGCTCAGTAATTACAATTGGACAAAAAAAAACCCCAATGTCCTTCAAGGAGTAAATTGATAAACTGTGTTATGTGCATACAATACTTCAACAACTGAAACACACAACATAGCATAACACCCTGAGATCCATCTAGGTGGAAAAAAGCCAATCTCAAATGGTTGCAAAAGTGTTATTCTGTTTACGTAATATTCTTGAAATGACACATTTTTAGTGATGGAGCTCTGTGGTTGATACGATTATAAAGCAGTAGCAGGAGGGAGTTTCTTTGGCATAACGGAAGAGTTCTGTATCCTGAACGTGGTGATGGTTAATGTGATAAAGTTCCACAGAACTATACACCCCTCCAAAAAAAGAGTACCTGTAAAATCTAAAACTCTCTAGTTTAATTAATAATATTTTATCAATATCAGTTTCCTGGTTTTGACCACAGTGGTACGGTTATGTAATTTGTTTTCACTGAGGGAACCTGGGTAAAGGGTACATGGGAATGTTCTAACATTTTTACAACACCTGAGTCAAAAACTATTTCCAAAAAACTTCTTTAAGTTTTCAAAAAAATATAACCTCATTGATCCCCTTTCCTCAGATCATTCCAGTACCACCTTCAAAAGTCGCAGAAATTTGACTTTTACCCAGATAAGTAACAGAACAGGAAGAATATTTTTGCTACAGATATTTTGAATTCAGGGTGTTTTTTTTTTTTTTTTTACTAGACTTTTAACTATAAATAATTTCCTACTGAGAGCTGTTTTAGCTAACAAATCTTTTTTGTGTGGACCTTTCTAACTTACGGCACAGAGAGGCATCATGTAAAAGAGGCAACAAAATGTCCCCTGGGATCCCTGGCAGGGACCTTACATGCACAACCCCGACTTCCCTGCCAAGCCTCAAGGGCTGTTCTCTATTCCCAAGATGATTTCTCATGTTCCACTTTATTTTTAACCTTAAGACTCTAGAATACAGCCTGCCTTCCTCTCCTTTAAACAGATGCCAACAGCTATTTCTTGGGGATTCTCTCTCCCCATTGCTCCTCAACGTGTCTGAATAAGGCACATCTCTGGAGCTTTGATGCCCTGGTAAGGAACATACCAGAGCTCTTCTCCTAAGGGTTCGCTGCCTCTCACTGAAGATAAGTTATAAGGATACCAAGTACTTATAAATTTTTCAGTACGGTCGTCCTTGGCCTATTTTCTTATTTCCCTTTCTAAATATCCATGAAACATTGATGCCTCTGAACTTTTATTTTTAGTGGTGATCCCCATCCTTAGCTTTCTCAGTCACAGGAAAATCCAGTTATAAATTAGTTCACCACTGGTGCCCTTAGTAAGTAATTTACAAATGAGGAGCCCCCATCTCTGTACTCTGAGGGGCACTCGTCCTCAACATTGGTGCCTCCTTTCCCTTAGCCTTCAATATGAGCTTCTGGCACATTCGATGACTTCTATTTCCTTAGCGCCTACTCTTGACTCCTCGCCTGATGCTACCTTCCTTTTTTCCGACCCCAACGAAAAATCCTATCTCAGTGTGGGCAGCTATGGTGCTAACAGTTGACAAGCTTAAGAAAGTGGACAAGCTGTGGCAGAGACCTGGAAGCCATGCCCTCTTAAAGTGGCCTTCTGTCAGTTCAGAACACGTGGCTGCGTGGCTGATAAAACACAGGTGATCAGCTTTAGCTAGAGCCGTCCGACAATGGGATAGGTGTCCTTGCAAGACCTTGAACTCTTTGCTTATGGAAAAGTTCAAGTTCAAGAAGTTAGACAGTATAGCTTTCTCCAGTGTCATCATAAACTGAACTTTCAGCCATGGATGGAGGCTTGACTGGACTTCCTCTAGGAATCCTTCTACCCAGTTATAGGTGTAAGTTTATCTCTAAATCTAAATTTTTGATATTTCTTCCATATTACTTTCCAATTTGAGTTTGTTTTCCTTCTTTTGAAATTGTAGACCAGATCCTAACTACTAGACTGAACGCCTAATATCACAAGACCACCAAAAAATAGCGATTCAATCAAATGATTATCAACTCAAAACCATACTGATGCTTTGCGCATAACAGACACTCCATAAACATCCTGTGAAAAAATGTTGAGTGACTATGCATTTCATACATCAAAAACTATTCCTGTAAGAATAGCACGGCAACCATGTTAGAAAGGAAAATTTTCTGTAAATGAGTTTTAAGTACAATGACAGGTTTTTTCTGAACCAAAAACTGAGGCATGTACTATACTAATGGAATGAAACATTTGAAATTGAGATCGCGCAAAAACTCAGGAATTACGGTTGCTGTTATTATAATATACTGTGCTGTGTATTATAGCAGTATAACAAGAGCCATAAATATATATACACACATCACATATATAATGCTTAATTATATTAATATAATGAAATAAAATTTAATTATTAATTATATAAACATACATATATACACAGTTATATTAATATATACATATACACACATATGCATAACAATGACAGTAATATAATTACATAAACTTAATTGTATTTCAATATAACTACTACTGATTTATATATATAATCTCTGATGTAACTGATTTATATATAAATACATGCACCTCTGACTTACGTATATACATATATATATATAAATCATATAAAATCTCAAGGTTCACATTACCAAGAACTTGCCTGTGAGTACACAATTCAGTTTCACAAGATCTGCTGATCTTTATAATCTCAGAAAACAAACTGGAAACACTTCTGAACATTATGGCCTTATCAGAAAAACCTTTTTGTCCTAGATCTCAACGCTTTCACTGAAGAAATGGTTACCACTGGTTCCCAACCTTGACTGCATAATAGAATTATCTGGGGAGCTTAAACAAACTGATGCCTGGGTTCCACCCCCCAGAAATTCTCATTTCATTCGTCTGTGGCTTATTCTTTTTGTTTATTTTGAAAACCCACAGAATATGACTTCATCACACAGCTTCAGAGATTATCAAATATTGACAGTCTTGTTTCATCAAAGCCCCTGCTTTTGTTTTTTGCCTGGAGTATTTTTTTTTAACATCTTTATTGGAGTATAATTGCTTTACAATGGTGTGTTAGTTTCTGCTTTATAACAAAGTGAATCATCTATACATATACATATATCCCCATATCTCTTCCCTCTTGTGTCTTCCTCCCTCTCACCCTCCCTATCCCACCCTTCTAGCTGGTCAAAAAGGACCCAGCTGATCTCCCTGTGCTATGCAGCTGCTTGCCACTAGCTATCTATTTTACGTTTGGTAGTGTATATATGTCCATGCCACTCTCTCACTTTGTCCCAGTTTACCCTTCCCCCTCCCCGTGTCCTCAAGTCCATGCTCTAGTAGGTCTGCGTCTTTATTCCCGTCTTGCCCCTACTGCCTGGAGTATTTTAAAGAAAATCCCACACATCATCTTATTTCATCCCCAAGTACTTGTTTGCAATTCTGATTTTTTTAATATATATATATCCACCAGTCTTAACAAAACTTTAAAGGCTTAAAAATTTTAAAAGCTCCTTAATATGATGTAATATCCATTCCCTATTCAAACTTCCCCAAATTGTTTCTAAGATATATTTTTAAATTTCGTTTGCTTGAATTATCATCAAAAAAGATTTACATGCTGCTTTTGGTTATCACTTGATTTTCTTTATTCTACAATAGTCCCTTCCTTTCCACACCCATACCATAAGTTACTGAATAATCCAGGGCATATTTCCTGTCTAGTTACGTCCTGTGGTGTCGTTTAACGTGTACCTCTATCCTCAGTTTTCCTTGAAAACCACCAGAAGCTCAATGAGATTCACGTGCGATTTTTCGGGCATGCATGTTTCATTGAGCTGGTTACTTCCTGTTGTGACAGCATGAGACTCACAATGTCTGATAGGTCCACTAGGTGGTGCTATTAAGACCAACCCCTTGGTTTAGGGTTTCCAGCCTGAACCTTTTGTTACAAAGTCCTCCTTCAACAGTCCACCTAATGGTTTTAGCCAGTGATGATCATTGCCTAGGTTGAGGTGTTATTTTAAAAGTATCAGTCCTCAATACCAGCATCATTAGAAGCTCTCCAGTTGATCCTACTGTGTAGCCAGGGTTGAAAACCACTGGTTTTCACCTGAAAATGGCACTCTTGGAGAAATAATTTAGCTCTCAGAAACGGGAAAAGCCACTTTAGGTACATGGAGCTGTGCACACCAGAATGAAATAGTCATTTAATTGCTTTTGCAGTGGAAAAAAATGGGTCACTCTTGCAGAAGAACGAATGTGTGTCCGAAACTCAATGGTACGGAATACACACAACCTGATGTGTAGGTGTCTGCCGGTCCTGCCCTGCCCTTCTACAGCTGATCCACACAAAACATTCCTGCTGCCGCCCAAGCCTGATCCTTGATCAGCTCTACCCCAGTGGGAGAATTTAACAAAATGAAAAACTGTCCCTGTCTCTCCCCTCATACCTTCCAGAGATTAGAACGTCAGAGAGTCATTCCACAGGAATATACTTGCTCAACTCCCAGAGAAGTATTTCCTCTTACTGTGGAGCTTTCTTAGAAGATCCCTCGGAGACCAGATCAACTTAAATAAAATGTACTTTGTTCCCTACTGCCATCTTGCCCCTCCCCTCTTCGCTCTCCCCACTGGTAGCCACTCGTTTGTTCTCCTTATCTGTGGGATTATATGAAATCATGTGTGTCAGACTGTTATCTGTAGGATTATATGAAATCATGTGTGTCACACTGTTGAAAGTTGCAAGGCGCTACAGAATTTTTTAAAATGAGAATTAAAAGAGAAAAAATGTACTTTGAAAACCAACAACGTTGGTCACAAAAAAAAGTGACAGGCTTGGGCTTCCCTGGTGGCGCAGTGGTTGGGAGTCTGCCTGCCGATGTAGGGGACACGGGTTCGCGCCCCAGTCCGGGAGGATCCTGCGCGTGTGCCGTGGAGCGGCTGGGCCCGTGGGCCGTGATGGCTGGGCCTGCGCGTCCGGAGCCTGTGCTCCGCAACAGGAGAGGCCACGGCAGTGAGAGGCCCGTGTACCGCAAAAAAAAAAAAAAAAAGTGACAGGCTTAAGAATGTGTCTTCCACATCCTCTGTCTTTCCGGAACCCAAAATCACTTAATCACGGCTCCTCCTCTCTCATCCCCAAGGCCAATCTCCCGGGACCCATCCTACTCCTTTCTCTAATGAAATTCATATTCTCTATACCTCATTCTTTATCATCTCTACAGTGTTCATCTGTTTGCCTGATCAAACGTATCAACTTACTAAACCGATCTGCTAATCCGTACACATGGGAAAGCTGCAAAGGGCCACCTCAGGGCAGGGAAACAATATGCCTTTCAAGACAACCTTCCATAAACTAAAGCACTGTATTTACTGACAGACGCCTTAGTGTTTTAGTTAGACAGCACAGTACAAGGGAAAATATTCTGAGATCATGATCTCTGAGTTTAATTCACTGTCTCTACCAGTTATTTTATTTGTGAAAGACATGCTACCTCTCTGAGCCTCAATTTTCTCTCTTATTAAATAGCACATTTGGTTGAGACACAATTTAAACTGTTATAATTTGATGAATGGTCAGTCCAAACCAGAGAGATGATTGCTATTACAGAAGGTCATGTAAGATGTATTTTCCTTAATAAGAATATAAGAGACACAGTACTCATAATGAGATGAGCTGCCACATCAGGTATTAAAGACACTTTTAAAAAAACCTCAAAAGAAATGACTCGTAATTAAAAACTTATGTAAATTATTTAAATATTCACAGGTGGAATGACATGATGTCTGGGAATACTTTAAAATTTTTCAACAAAAAATATTATGAATGAGAGAGTAGATGAAACAAAATTAGCAAAGTACCAAAAACTGTTAAAGAGGATGGTGAATACTAATTTTTTCTAATTTTTGCATATTTGAAATATTTTATAATGTGAAGTTTAAAAATCTCATACAATTGCAGCTACCTCTATCAGTCTAACTGTGGAATATATCCCATGGTTAGACACTGAAGCACAGTTCTCCATCTGGAGTTACTGAAGGTAGCTGGAGTCCAGAAGTAAAACAAAGTCTATAGATAACTATGTAGATTCCAGGATATTCCATAAATGTTGAGTCTGCTCATGCCAGCGTCTATCTCTTCACTGAGATACTGTCTGTGCTCAGGAAAGGAGCTAATTCTACTGAAGAACACAAGTTCACTTTCATTACCAGACAAGATTATCAAGGCTCTAAGTAAGAAGGAGAAATTGCACTTAAGTTTTCCAAAATGCAATATCTTGAAGAGTATTCCAACCCTCAATGACTCCCATGAGAAAACATAAAAGGGGGGGGAAAAAAAAGCATAATATGAGAATTTATGGTTAATATGTGTTGGGTCAGATTTTCCAGAAGTTTAAAGTGCTCCCCAAGGACTGAGCACCAGTGGATCATTTATTCACTCTTTTGTCCTGTGAACAATGTTCAGCAGGTCACCACTGCAGTGGGCTAACACTCCAGTGTTAATGCTAATGGATAATGCTCCAATCACTATCCAGAGTGCTTAAACGGTAAAGTAATTCAGCTGGTCACCATAGCAACTCAAGATAAGGTGGATACTTTTCTATTCACCTGGAGAGCTTGGTAAACAAAATTATTCTAAACCGTGTGTTAACTGCAGGTCTGCTTCACTATAAGCACAGATATGCTCTTTTCAAGACTATAAATAAGCTAAATTAATACCTGATGCATGAGGAAAGTCAGCTACCTGAAGTGGTTCTTAAAGTGAATAATTTTGCAAGGTGCATTCATTTCAAGCACGGAAATTCCCACCAGCTTATTGAGATGAAGACATCAGATGGGGTAAAGAAGTAACTGTTTTCGCCTCCCCCAGCTGCTTTCCATTTCTGATGCAGTGGGTTATCTGATGTGATAGAAATGTATTCCAGGAAGATACACTACAGCCCTGCCACATCTTAAATATGATAGGGAAGATCAGGGTGGACCTCTGTTTTGTTTCAGTTGTTGTTATTGTTGTATTATTTTGGAATAAGAATTGGGGAATGTGGCCCACGTTGGACAAATATAGAAAATTTCTAAGTACAATAATTTGTATTTAAGCTTACACCACTTACTTATGAAGATTCCTTAAAGGCTTTCTTTTATTGCCACTTACCTTCATGAAACTGCACAAACATGAAGAATATAGGATATATCCAAAGTTGGGGAATGTTCGATGTTTTTTGTTAAACCAAGAGCATAAGTGAACAGAAATAAAACACTGGGGCATTAAAAAAAAAAGCACAGAAAATCTGAAATTCCCATGGTACAAGAGCACAGGATTCTGGTTTCCTCATAATGGGTGCTTGGTAACTAAATGATCTGCCACAAATTTTAACAAATTAATCAACAAAAAGTATTCACAGTTTGTTCTAGTAAAAGAAATCAACTAACTTTGACCAACCATTCTGTTCCTGGACTCTCTAAACCAAGCCACAGCCTGCTTTGAAGGCTACTGAAAATTTCTCTTTCTTTTCTCCATCTGAAGTCCAACTTATAGCAAGCCCCTGAAATAAAAAGAAAGACCTGCTACTTTCTCCCTTTAGGATACAAATCCAATAAGTGTTTGAAAACATTTATGGAACAGTCCTTCTTGGTCCACGGAAACAAGAAATAAAACTTCCCGGTAGGATGTTAAGTGCTCCATTGGGTATCAGATGACTGTTTAGAGCAAAGGATGATGCTTTTGCCGAAGGGAAGTAAGCACATATGAGATGTTACGTTCTACTCCAAGGTACAAAATGATAACAAGTGGTAATTTAATAACCAGTAATCCTGCCTTCAAATAAGAATTTGTCTGAATTATTTAGTTAACTGAAAAAAAACCTCAACTTGAGAAAGTCTAGAGTACTGCTCAAGGGAGAAAAATCATTAAACACAGAATTACTTGGGTTAATATTAAAACCCTTCAGTAGGTTTCCATACTACTATTCCTTTCCCTCTCTTTTGCTTCTAGAATAAAGTTTCTAAACATGGAGTGGGGACAGCTACAAAGGGGCGCTGTGCATCAGAGTGTGCTCCCAATTTAGTCTGGATGTAGCTTGTGGATGCAACAGGTAAACTGTCACAAAAACATAAGCCGCATTGCCAAAATGTTGGGTTTCGGGAAAGTGAGTTTTCCTAACTAAAATGAAGTCATAATATAATAATGGCTTCCAAGATGCTTGCAAAACGTTATACTTTTATCATAGCATATACAAGTAAGAGCAATACCTGATCTTATAAAGGGAAATATTTTACTATTTCATCACTAAGTATGATGTTAGCCATAGATTTTCTTTTATAGATTCTCGTTATCAAATGAGGAACTTGCTTTATATTTCAAGTTTGCTGAGAGATTTAATCATGAACCTATATTACAGATTTTTCAAATGTTTTTCAGCATCTCCTGAGGTGATCATATGATCTTTCTCCTCTGTTCTGTCAAATATGATAGACTGCACTGACTGATTTTCAGATATTAAACCAACCTTTCATTCCTTGCTAAAGACATGTTATTCTTTATACATATTGTTGGGTTCAATTTTCTAAAATTTTATTAAGAATAGTTGTGCCCATGCTCATAAGGTTATTGGTTTCTAATTTTATTTTCTTATATTGTCCTTTTCAGTCTTGGTATCAGGTAATACTAGCTTCATAAAATAAGTTGGGAAGTGTTCCCTCCTGTTATTTCCTTAAAGAATTTAAGATTGGTATCATTTTTTTTCTTAAAATTTTAGAGAATTAACTAGTGAAGTTATCTGGCCCAAGAATTTTCTCTGGGACAAAGTTTTGATAATAACTACAATATGTGATATCATCACTTCTATTCAATATTGTAATTAGAAGTTCTAGCCAGAGCAATTAGCCAAGATAAAAAGTAAAGGCATTAAAAATTGTCAAAGAAGAAACAAAACTGTCTTTATTCACAAAGGATATAATTGTATACAAAGAAATTCCTAAGAAATGTACAAGGACCAACTAGCTCTAAAAAAAATGAGAGATATACTCATGGGTTGGAAAACTCAGTATTGTAAAGATATTAATTTTGCCTAAATTTATCTAAAGAATCAAAGTGATTCAATCAAAATGTCAGCAGGCTTTGTGAAAACCTAATAAACTGATGTTAAAATTTATATGGGGATTTAAAGGACCTGAGATTGCTAAAACATCTTGAAAAAGAACAAGGTTGGAGAACTTAAACTATTTGATTTCTTGATTTAATTAAGAGTGTAGTATTGGCATAAGCATAGACAAATAGACCACAAAACAGAGATCCATAAATAGACTCCTGCTTATATAGACATTTGAATTTTTACAAAGACACAAATGCAATTCATTGGGTAGAGAATCAGGGACTTCCCTGGTGGCACAGTGGTTAAGAATACACCTGCCGGGGCTTCCCTGGTGGCACAGTGGCTAGGAATCCGCCTGCCAAGGCAGGGGACACGGTTCGTGCTCCTGTCCAGGAAGATCCCACACGCCGAGGAGCGGCTAGGCCCGTGAGCCACAACTGAGCCTGCGCGTCTGGAGCCCGTGCTCCGCCAATGGGAGAGGCCGCGACAGTGAGAGGCCTGCGCACCGCGATGAAGAGCGGCCCCCACTCGCCACAACTGGAGAAAGCCCTTGCACAGAAACGAAGACCCAACACAGCCAAAAATAAATAAATAAATTTATAAAAAATTTAAAAAAAAGAAAAAAAAGAATCCACCTGCCAATGCAGGGGACACAGGTTCGAGCCCTGGTCCAGGAAGATCCCACATGCTGCGGAGCAACTAAGCCAGTGAGCCGCAACTACTGAAGCCTGTGCACCTAGAGCCCGTGCTCCGCAACAAGAGAAGCCACTGCAATGAGGAGTCCGCGCACCACAACAAAGAGCAGACCCCGCTTGCCGCAACTAGAGAACACCCGCATGCAGCAATGAAGACCCAACACAGCCAAAAATAAATATTTTTTAAAAATGGGTAGAGAAACATTTTCACTAAACTAAATGTGCTTAGTGGACATCTGCATGGAGAAAAATTAATCTTGACCCATACCTCATAATATACATGAAAATTAACTAAAGACATATCGCAAACCTAAATGTATGTTAAAACTTTAAAGATCCAAGAAGAAAACGTAGGAGATTATGTTCATAACCTCGGGGTAGGCAAAAACTTCTTAGACAGAATGCATAAAGCACTACCCATAAAAGAAAATATTGATAAAGTGGTATTCATCAATATTTAAAACTTCTGCTCTTCAATCAACAACCTTTAAGAAACTGAAAGGGCAAACTACGTTCTGGGAGAATATATTTGCCACACATATATTAGACTCACATCCATAGCATGTAAAGAACTATGAATTAATAACAAGAAGACAAACTAATAGAAAGTGCATAAAAGACTTGAATAGACACTTCATAAAAGAAGACATGAGTGGCCAATAAGCAGAGACAAAGATGCTCAACATCATTAGGCATCAGAGAAATGCAAATTAAAACCACTATGAGTTACTACTACATACCCTCTATTAAACAGACTAATAACATCAAATCATTGGCTAGGATACAGAACAGCTGGAACTCTCATTCACTGGGATAGGGATATTGCAAAATGGTACAACCAGTGTAGAAAACTGGACACTTCAGATAAAGTTAAATATGCACATGGCTTATGATCCAGCAATACCATTCCTAAGTACTGTCCCAAGAGAAATTACAACATAGGTTGACCAAAAAACTTGAATATGAATGTTCATAGCATCTTCATTCATAATATTCCCAAACTGGAAACAACCCAATATCCATCGTGTGACACATCCATACTGTAGAACACAAAGAGAAATGAACTACTCATACACGCAACAATTTAGACTAATCTCAGGAGCATTATGTTGAGCTAAAGAACCTAGGCACAAAACAGTACCTACTCTACGATTCCATGTATGTGAAATTCAAGACTAGGCAACACTAAGTGATAGTGACACGGATCAGTGGTTGTGTCTAAGTGGGATACGAGGAAGAAGTGTGAGGGGCCGGAGGAATTTTCTGGAGTGATGGAATTGGTCTGTATCTTAATGAAGGGTGCGTTCACGAGTGTATACATCTGTCAAAACTTACTGAATAACTGTATCTTATTGTATATAAATTATGCCTGTAAATTATAGCATCAAAAGATCATGTGTTGGTAATATCTGATACTATCTCTTTTCTCCCGTAATTGACTCCCTCTTTCTCCCATACAGAGTCCTCCTACAGGACACAAACTGAGGTAAGGATGACTTAAAGTTTCTTCAATCCCTCTCTTCATGCAGAATTCCAAATTTGCTTTCTTGAGTCTTGCTATGGTATTTTTCTAGGCTGCTCACAGGAAATCCAGCGAAATTGTATATTATTCACTTTTTAAAAATCATCCTCAGCATAAATGATCATTTTCGTTGTGAATGTAGCACAGTGGAACATAAAACAAATGTCCTGATTTAGTGGAGTTGTTTTCCTAGCCAATGTCACAAAACCTAAATTATTTGAAACAATAAGAGAATTGGAGCTAAGATTTGTGAAAACCAAGAGTAACTCTAAACTGAATGAGGAAAAGACATTTCAACCCTCCTCCTATACCAGACTTAAAAGAGAGCTGCCGAAGAGCAGCTTAAGCAGCAATTTTTTTTTCACTCTCCTTATCTTTAACTACCTTTTGGTAAAAAGTACTAGTAAAACAGGCAGAAAGCACGTGGAAAAAGCAAGAACAAATTTCCATCACTGAGACCGCCTGAAAATGATACCAAATCTAAAACATCTCAAGATATGTATGTCTCAGAGACATAGCTTTGTTCATTCCTTTTCTCTAAAAGAAGCACTACAAAAATGCAAAGGATGCTTCACAACTTTGAAAATGCATGAGAACGGTGATATTTAACGGTGATCACACCTTTAGAATATGCCTGGCCCCCCTGCAAAGGTTCAGCAAATGCATTACTGAGATCCTGGCCCTACTGCAACCTCAGTGTTTGCTTAGAAGATTGCTAAGATGATGAAATGGAACTATATTTACAAGCAAAGCCAAAAGAAAGCAGGGAGGCTCAGTGGGCTCTTCAAATCTATTAAGCATGACAGTTCTTCCTTCAGAAACTCTTAAGTATATGGGCATAAGCCAAATAGGTAACACATTTTGTTATTTTTGAAGCCATTAAGATTTTTGATTAATCCTCTGTTTCTAATAGATGCAAAGGGGAAATAAAATAGACCCTAAGGTAATGCAGAAGGGCCCAGATGTAGAGATGCTGTAAGGATAATGGACATTGATATTTTTTCATCTCAGTCTGGAAGGAGGCATGGTTGTCCTCAGGGAGTTTACTACCTCTCCCCGCACATGTATAGCTCGAAGCCCTCCACGCGGCGGCCAGTGCCCATCAGTAACACGACTGGCACTCCTGGGTCAATAAGATGAGCTTGGGGAAAACGGGTGTGCCTAGGAGCTTGCTTGCTTCAATGGCCGCTTCCCTCTTTTGTCAGCACATTTCTGCCATCTCTGCTTCCTCCTTCTCCTTTCCTGTTAAGAGACCTGCTTTCTACTCATCACCTGGGAAGACTCTCAATCAATCTCACCAAGATACTGGGATACGGTCTTATGTGTGTGTCTTCAAAGATACTTGTATTTCTCGAGGACGATCAATAGTACGTTTGTAATGAATAAATGATATTAAAGACGGACACTCTTCATATGAAATGTGAGACGAACTGAGGCTTCAATTGCCTCATCAACACTGTAAACCTGGACAGAGGCAGGGAGATGAAAATATTACGCCAGCAAGGATCTTGAAGACTGTGCTACAGAAACGATAATTTGCATGGATTTAGATTCTTAGCTATCCAAACAGAGGGCTATTGACAAATAAAGTGGTGATGTAAATAATTTAAGCTTTCCTCTTGAGTTGGCTTTGTCCTAACAGGTCTTTTGTTTCTCCTCTTGGCCTTCCAAACCACCATGCATAGCCTTGATCCTATAGGAAAATGCTCTCTTAGCATCAAAGAAACGACTGAGATTACTCTTTTGGAACAAATGCATCAGGAATTGAGGAGATAATGGTGATTATCTCTTCACATTTCAGGACTAGAGTTGGTAAGGTTGGGTAGGAGTAAGGTAGGAATTCCCTCTCTCTCTGAACAGCAGACTCTCCTGGGAGAAAGTGAATTCTCACCTCTGCAATGCAATGGAACCCCATGCCCCAGATTTGGTATTTGGCCAGCTTTTCAAATGGACCCCCAGGTATACTGGCTAATTATACATAAACCCATAGGAAGCAGAGCAAAGATTCATTAAGTCCCAGGCAAGGTTAAATAAAGTACTTCCTGAAAACGGGTTCAAGAAACATTATTCACTTGCTGTAAGAGTTTAACATGTAAGTGCAACCTGAGCACTTGCCAGTCATTCATACAAGTAAGAGCAGCGACAGTTCAGAATGAGTGACGTATAAGTGGATGGATACAGCACAGCGAAGAGACTGTGGATCTGAATTCATGCTCAAACACCAGCTAGATGACCTTTAGCAAGTAAGTTTCTCAGTGTCCAGTTTCTCAGCTATAAAATATCCTCTTAGAGGGTGATGTGAGGTGATTAGCAGGAAGTTATACGGTGGGATGTCAAGACTGGGATTGCGGGTATAGACATCTTTATAAAAACCGGGGCTGCAGCTCAGGGCATTAAGAAAATCTATGGTTTAGATAAGGCCACGCAGGTCAGTCCTCCCTGCTGAGACCTTGGAGGAAGTGAGCTAATAACTAGCCTTTAGCTGGCAGAATTCCCAGAGCAGCCCAAGTCTGTCCAGGGCAGGAGCTGGCCAAGTAGTGTCAGGGAGTGAGGATGACCAGGCAGAGCGTAATGGCAGGAAGGACAAAACCAACCGGCAGCGCCTGCTGGCTTCATAGTGAGAGCTCACGCTCTAGTAAGGAGCCTCACCTTCTACCTAAATACCTTGTAGGTGGACGGGGGAAACCCAGTCAGTCAGCCCCACAGCTGCACAACAGCAGGTGTTCAATAAAGATAGTTAGAACCATTTTTAGGCAACTTGGCACTAAAAGGGCTACTTGTTTTTTAAAAAAATTATTAATTAATTTATTTTTGGCTGGGTTGGGTCTTCGTTGCTGCGCGCAGGCTTCTCATTGTGGTGGCTTCTCTTTGCTGAGAAGCTCAGGCTCTAGGCGCGTGAGCTCAGTAGTTGTGGCACACGGGCTCAGTAGTTGTGGCTCGCGGGCTCTAGAGCACAGGCTCAGTAGTTGTGGTGCACGGGCTCAGTAGTTGTGGCACACGGGCTCAGTAGTTGTGGCTCGCGGGCTCTAGAGCACAGGCTCAGTAGTTGTGATGCACGGGCTCAGTAGTTGTGGCACGCGGGCTCAGTAGTTGTGGCTCGCGGGCTCTAGAGCACAGGCTCAGTAGTTGTGGCGCACGGGCTTCGTTGCTCCACGGCATGTGGGATCTTCCCGGGTCAGGGCTGGAACCCGAGTCCCCTGCATTGGCAGGCGGATTCTCAACCACTGCGCCACCGGGGAAGTCCCTAAAAGGGCTACTTTTATAACTACATTGTGCCTTCATTTTCCCAATCGGATAAGAGCAACTTGTCCCTACGATTTTAGTACTTGTTACAGAGGCCCCTGAGCGCCTGTATGTGGAGCAGCTGCGGCCACTTGGAAGAACATGGGCAGCCCTCAGAGATACTGCCGCTTCGGTTCCAGACCATCGAAGTAAAGTGAACACCACAATAAAATGAGACACGCATTTTCTGGTTTCCCAGTGCGTATAAAAGTTATGCTTATACTATGCTGTAGTCTCTTAAGTAGGCAAGACCATTGTCTTAAAAAAACAATGGATATACCGTAATTAAAAAATACCTCATTGCTAAAAAATGGTAACCAGCATCTGAGCCTTCAGCAAGTAATGATCTTTTCGCTGGTGGGAGGGTCCTGCCTCAATGTCGATGGCTCCTGACTCTTCAGGGAGCTGACTGATAAAGGCTGGGGTGGCCGTGACAATTTCTTAAATAGACAACGATGAAATCTGTCCCACTGATCGACTCTTCCTTTCACAAACAATTTCTCCAGAGTAGCCAGTGCCATTTTACTGCATTTTACCCACAGTAGAACTTCTTTCAAAATTGGAGTCAGTCCTCTCAAACCCTGCCGCGAATTTTAATTAAGTTTATTAAATATTCTAGATCCTTTGCTTTCATTTCCACAATCTTCATACAATCTTCACCAGGAGTTGATTCCATCTGAAGAAACAATTTCCCTTGCTCATCCGTATGAAGCAACTCTTCATTCATTCAAGTTTCATTGAGAGATTGCAGCAATTCAGTCACATCTTCAGGCTCCACTTCCAATTCTAGTTCTCTTGCTATTTCCACCACATCAGTAGTTACTTCCTCCTCTGAAGTCCTGAACCCCTCAAAGTCATCCATGAGGGTTAGAATCAACCTTTTCCAGACTCAGTTTAACGCTGGTATTTGACCTCTTCCCATGAATCATGAATGTTCTTAATGGCATCTAGAATGGTTAATCTTTTCCAGGTTTTCAACTGACTGTGCCGAGATCCATCAGAAGAATCACTATCTATGGTGGCTATAGCCTTACAAAATGTATTTCCTAAATAATTAATGACTTTAAAGTCAAAATCACTCTTTGATCCACAGGCTACAGAGTAGATGTTATGTTACCAGGCATAAAAACAACATTAATTTCACTGTACATCTCCAGAGCTCATGGGGGACCAAGTGTACTGTCAATGAGCAATAATATTTTGAAAGGAATCTTCTTTTCTGAGCAGTAGGTCTCAACGGTGGGCTTAAAATAGTCAATAAACCATGTTGTAGAGATGTGCTGTCATCCAGGCTTTGTTGTTCCATTTACATAGCACAAGCCAAGTAGACTTAGCATCGTTCCTAAGGGCCCTAGGATTTTCAGAATGGTAAATGAGCACTGGCTTCAACTTCAAGTCACCAGCTGCATTAGTCCCTAACAAGAGAGTCAGCCTGTCCTTTGAAGCCAGACACTGACTTCTCCTCTCTAGCTATGAAAGTCCTAGATGGCATCTCCTTCCCATAGAAGGCTGTTTCATCTACATTGCAAATCTGATGTTTAGTGCAGCCACCTTCGTTAATTAGCTTAGCTAGATGTTCTAGATGACTTGCCGCGGCATCTCCATCAGCACTTGCTGCTTCATCTTGCACTTTTTATGTTGTGAAGACGGCATCTTTCCTTAAACCTCAAGAACCGATCTCTGCCAGCTTCAGACTTCTCTTCTGCAGTCTCCTCGCCTCTCTCAACCTTCACAGAAGAGCGGTAGGACCTTGCTCTGGATTAGGCTCTGGCTTTAAAGAAATGTTGCGGCTGGTTTGATCTTCTATCCAGCCTACTCGAACTTTCTCCACATCAACAATAAGGCTGTTTTGCTTTCTTGTTATTTGTGTGTTCACCAGAGGATCACTTTTAATTTCCTTCAAGAATTTTTTTCTTTGTATTCACAACTTGGCTAACTATCTGGCACAAGAGGCCAGGCTTTTGGCCTGTCTCAGCTTTCGATCTCAGCTTTCTACATGCCTTCCTCATTATGCTTAATTATTATCTAGCTTTTGATTTAAAGTGAGATGGGACTCTTCCTTTGCCTTCAACACTTAGAGGCCATTTTAAGATTTTCTACTGGCTTAATTTCAATAATGTTGTGTCTCAGGGAATAGGGAGGGACTAGGAGAGGGAGAGAAAGGGGGGAACGGCCAGATGGTGGAAGTCAGAATACACACAATATTCGTCGATTAAAGCTTGCTTTCTTATATGTGCGTGGTTCATGCCTCCAAACAACTGCAGTAGTAACATCAAAGATCACTGATCACAGATCACCATAGCAAATATAATAATCATGAAAAAGTTTGAAATAGTGCAAGAATCACAAAAATGTGACAGAGACGCAAAGTGAGCCAACACTGTTGGAAAAATGGTGCAGACAGACTTGCCTGATGCAGCGTTGTCACCAACCTTCAGAATGTAAAAAAAAAAAAAAACAGTATCTTTAAGCACGATAAAGCAAAGCGCGATACAACAAGGTCTGCCTGTAGTAGGGTTATCTTTGCAGGGATTAGGGGTGAGAACGTATCATGCATCAACAGCATCCACAGTGATACCACAAGACTTCATCCTCAGAACCTTCCAGCACAAGGTAAAAGTATGTCATTAGCAGCAGTAGCGGGTTAACATCACTCAAAGAAATTGTAAGCCCTCTCAACTGCCTATTTTCTTTCACATTAGGAATGTTGCCTCTGCTACTTAACAAATAAGGCAGATGTTAATAGCATACCATAAATGTAACGTCATTAAGTTGGCAGACACAAAATAAAATAGATACTGGAGGGATGTGTTTCATTTTAACCTCTCTTTGGAACAAGTATTCTCCAACCTTTGACATCACCAGAACCATGTGATGTATTAATAATTTAGATCCTAAGAATAACTAATAGGTGCTGATATTGCTGCAAAATCCTAAGGACAAAACCTTGAGACAGGGAGGTCCGAAGAGCAAACACAATTTTTTTTAAATCCTGATGTACTAGAATAAGTAGGGATAGAATAGTTTTTGAGTCTTTCTTTCCCTCTATTATATTCGGGAGAGTGATTGTTTGGCTAGACTTGGCAGTATAAATAATTAAAACGGCAGGGCCTGTCCAAGTGAGTACTGCAGTCTCCGCTAATATTTTATTGCATGATTCAGTTAATTTAATAATAGAAGACAAATCATGGCTCCGTAACTGACTCAAGTTTACTTTTTTAAAACAAGTAATTAAATCTCAAAATTCCCCAGGCTCTCCTCTCCACAGTCCCGCAAGGGTTCCTCTAACTTTCTATAACCTTACAATCGAGACCAAAGATCTAACTTCAGAATAGCTGAGTACATATCAGGGGGATAAGTGATATACTTCCTCACCTCTAGGGAGGTGATGGGCCTTCCAACAGCCCATGAAAATTCACAAAGCTTGTAAAAACAAATACACTAAATCTACTTTTGAAAGTGGCTTGTTTATAAAAGAAAAATGTCTGCATCAAGGAAGTAAAAAGAGCAGTGAGCTATTACATTTCCAATCCTAGGCTGTCACCACTGCCTGGGATCCTTACAGATCTTCCCGTCAATTTCTCATCAGATACTCACCTTGGAAAATTTCGGAGATGAAGAGGATGAGACTGAATAAATAAATTGCTCAGAGTCACAGAGCAAGTTAGTGACAAAGCTAACAGAACACAGTTCACGTGCCCACCAAATCAGCACAGTGGCTTTCAATATTGTCCATTCTAATAATAATAACTATAATCATTTGATAAGTGCTTACTGTTCTTTGCAAAGCCCTTAACATGTATTACGTCTTTATCCTCATAAGGATCTGTAAATAAAAATTATCATGTCCTTAAAACCTCTAGAACTGAACTCCTGCCGCTCCACCTCTCCTAATCTACTCCTTCAGGTTCTCCCAGCCCCAGTCCCACCAGCATTCACTCAATGGCTCAAGCCAAAAACCTTGAAACCACCCTCGACTGACCTCTTCCGCTCATAGCCATGCTCAACCCACCAGCAAATCCTGTCAGCTCTACCTTCAAAACAGACAAGGGAAAAGTGGTCAGATCTGAGATCTAAGTCCAAGGGACCAAATTCTCTAGCCTACACTACACACATCTGGCATAGAGTAGATGTTGAATACGCATCGGCCTCATGCTGACTGCACAGTCTCCTTGTTGGTCCCATCCCCCAGCCCTTCCATTCTTGCCTGTTTTCCAGTCTACCCTCTGCAGGGCCCTCTGATCTGGAGTCCAGTGAAAGTGTGAAAAAAGGTCATGGTACTTCCTCACTCTAAAGTTCCCAATGCATTCTCATCACATGTAGAATAAAATGTAAAACCTAATAAGCTGACTCAACTCAGCTCCCGTCACTGCCCTTTCTCTTCTTCAAGCATCCACAAGCACTCTCTTGCCTTCACTGTGTTCTCTCTGCCCAGAACATTCCTCCCCTCCTTTCTTCATCTTTCCTCCAGCCCTGACCTCCTGACCTACACTAACTCTCTCTCTCCTTCCATTCAAAGCTGAAAAGTTGTCTGCTCTTCTCTATATACTTCACCTACCCTTATTCTTCAATCCCTTCCCATCTAGCTTCCACACCTGAACTGACGCTTGCTAGGATGACCCGTAACGTCCGGTTCCTAAAAACCAATACGAATGTTTTCTTCCCCATCTCAGTTAATCTGTCACAGCATTTGACCCCACTTACCCCTCCCTGTATTTTGAAACATCAATCTCCTTGCCTTCTACAAAGCAGTCATCTTCTCGTTTCCCTCCTATCTGGTCCTTCGGTTCCTCCTTGTAGGCTCACTCTCCTAAATGGAGCTATTCATGTCACAGCTCTTCACCCTAGGTGTTCCCATCATGCCCATCCCCAAATGTGCACACCTAGATTTCTCTTCTGGAGTCCACAGTCATACATATCCAACTGTCTTTGCACATTTCTAAGTTTCGTAGGTGGCAAATACATGTCAAAAATCAAGTACCTGGGCTTCCCTGGTGGCACAGTAGTTGACAGTCCGCCTGCCGATGCAGGGGACACGGGTTCGTGCCCCGATCTGGGAAGATCCCACGTGCCGCGGAGCGGCTGGGCCCGTGAGCCATGGCCGCTGAGCCTGCGCGTCCGGAGCCTGTGCTCCGCAAGGGGAGAGGCCACAACAGTGAGAGGCCCGCGTACAGCAAAAAAAAAAAAAAAAAAAAAAAATCAAGTACCTGATCCACACCCCTAATCCAGCACGAATAAAAAGCAAATGACCCAATTTTTAAGAGTCAGGTCTTCGTGGATGTTCCCCATCTCTGTAAATGACACCACTATCCATCTTATTATGCCATGCAGAGCTCTGTGCCACCTTAAAACCCTCCTCTTCCTCACCTCCTCCTATCCTTCTATCAATGAATTCTATTAATTCCACCCTCATCCCCAAACTAGCTGTGGATCTCCATCCTTACCTGAACCACCCCATCTAAACTACCACTGCATTTCACCCAGATGACTGAACTAAGTCTAATCTGTTTCAACTGGTTCTCCACTCTACAACTATAATCTTGTATTGAAAAAGCACATCTGTTCACATTAAAGCCCTTGATGAAAGCTTCTCAGTAGCTTTCCATTACTTTTAGGATGAAGCAAAATTCCTTCAAAAGGTCAGAAGAGCACTACCTGGTCTGGGTTAGGGACTCACATCCTCAGCCTCAGCTTATGTGGTACTGACTGCTGCACTCCCTCTGTCATTCAGCCCTTCTCCTATTTTTCAATTCCCTCCTACTGCAGATTCTTTGCAAATGCTGCTCCCTCCCCCTCCTTACTGAAGTAACACACCATCTTTTAATTAATATCCCAGTGACCAATTCATCGAAGAATTGGTTACTAGGGGCTTCCCTGGTAGCTCAGCAGTTAAGAATCCTCCTGCCAATACAGGGCACATGGGTTCAATCCCTGCTCCAGGAAGATCCCACATGCCACGGAGCAACTAAGCCCATGAGCCACAGCTACTGAGCCTGCGCTCTAGAGACCGTGAGCCACAACTACAGAGCCCACCTGCCACAGCTACTGAAGTTTGCGCACCTACAGCCCGTGCTCTGCAACGAGAAGCCACCACGATGAGAAGCCTGCGTACCACACCTCAGTGAAGACCTGACACAGCCAAAAATAAATAAATAAATAAAATTTATTTAAAAAAAAAAAGAATTGGTCACTGGGATATTCTTCCTTCACTCTTCCAACCCCCCACCTGGGATTTGTGGCTAATTAGTTAATTTAAAATTTTACACACTTTTCTTTTCAAGTGTAACATTTATAGAGAACCAACTGGCTCAGGGTTGTAAAGAAGATTAAATTAAACTGTTTCTAAAATGTCTTGTCTATAGTTAGCCTTGGACAAATACTATTTCCTTCTCTCTTGCAATTCTCCCTACCCCCATGATTGTATACGACCTGTAATACTGCTGCTGTAAACTATTCTTTGGGAATTGAAATGAGAATGACCCTTTCTTCCCACCTCTATAAGAAAATAATTTGATTAGTAATTGGG